>NC_041336.1:14668395-14968395 GCF_004354835.1 Perca flavescens | reverse complement strand
AGAAAAGAAAATCTGAAGATATGAACTACTAAACCCAAATGTATATAAAGAGGAGAGGGTCCATGTTACTGCACTTTATGAATAAATTATATTTTTCCACACATATTCATGGCTTTCAGTGGTATCCTTGACAATGTCATCTTAGTTAAATGCTAAATTTTCAAAGGGGCTTTCTTTCGTCTCATCAAGCAGTTACAGATATGTAATGTAAAAATATCACACATCTCCGAGGGCTGACCTACCACTCCACACCCTGTTGACCTCGCTAAGGAAGAGCCGGGAGTGGGATCCAAAAGGAAGTCTGAGCTCTAATTCCTCTTCCTGGTAGCTTACTTTCATTTTAGTATCGGCTCCTAGAATCGGATGAACACAGAAAAAAAGACAATGTTCAGTTTCATGCAGTGTACCAGTTATGTAGCGCATAATGATCAAGGTGTAATGGAAATGAGGGTTACTCACCCACAACCGCAAGTTCCTCTGATGAGGAAACTAAAAAGAGTGCAGCATGAGAAATGTGTTAGGGCACTTCAGAGAAATTACTGTCCTGCCATTTTTAACTAGAAACAATAGTTATCTCAAGAAACACATTATTAGTTCTCATTTTTAGTTGCCAGTCTGAAAATAAAAATACGAAAGCAGCTCACCCTCCACGACAGCAAAGTCGAGGGAGATGGGTATGATGTCCTCCAGTGACACGTCATCAGCAGTAATGGCCATCCTTCGATGGGTATAAATAAAGATTCTACAAAATATTACAATTGGATTTAGTTAACAATCTAAAGGCACTTGCATGGGTGGACACAGTAAAAACCCAACTTTTATTAAAATACAATGCAAGCCAATACCCTTGCAGCACTGCAGTATTTACTACCATTTTCATATAATATATAATTTTGGTTACTGTGTCAGACAGATTGATGCAACTCTGTGGTCATTTTTAGGCCAGTTTCTGGCCTTGCCCTGGATTGCATGATGATGTCACTCCCTCTCTTTACAAAATGACATTGTTAGCCTTTGAATACAACCATAGTCAACAATACACAGAAGGCATATTATAGCCTATTTGTGGTATCTTTTAAAACTCACGCATGCTCTTTTGTAGACTCCACCAATCCCAGCAGTCTGCTCTCTGTAGTGTTATCAAAGAAGACATCGCATTGGACAGCATGTTTGTAGTTTAGTTAAGGATATAGAGGAAATACTGTATGTTCATGTGTTCCTTCAGTTGCACCTTTGATATTTCACCAGGAAATATAACCTTCCTCTCAATTTAACTCATTTTTTTCAGTACAATGGGCCACATTTTAAGTTTGTTTCCTGCAGTATAACAAGTGGGACTTGTCCTTGAGTATTTCAATTGTATGTTAATTCCTCTACATTTCACAGGGAAATATCATACTTTTTTTTTTACTCTACTACATTTATCTGACATCTGTATTTACATAACAAATGCATAATTTACATATTAACCATATTATCATATTATAAAATATGATACAATCTTATAGAACTACCCAGCAGTGTGAAAAATAGCAAAGATTAGCTCCTCCTCGACAACATGCAACATTAAAAAGCTGCTTACATGTTAGTGGTCATTAATAATAGTCAAATATTATATAATTCCGCTGCATAAAAAGTACTTTGATTTGTGATACTTTGACTTAGCCTAAGTAACATTATGAATGCAGGACCTTTACTTGCATTAGAGTATTTCTTGTGACGTATTGTATTGAGTAGGTTGTTGTGAAGTCTTCCACCACTACCAACTATGAGAAAGCAGTAGCTGGTGACACAGAGTTGCCATCTTGTGGATGAAAGGTATGACGACAAACGTTGGCCCAAATCCCTGGGAAGTCGCACCCGTCTAAACCTACACTAGTGCTATAAACGTGCACTGTAAATACCTAGATTGAAATCACAGCCTAAGTGAGGTTGTGCTGTTTATTCAGATGGATGTCAACCATGTGGCTGAGACTTTAATCTTAGGCTACAGTCCTCTCTCCTATTATTCTACAATGGAGTTAGTTCAATGTAGTTTGAAGCAGGTAGCCTAGCCTAATCCTTCGTTTGAAGTGCTCATAATCCATCAATCACCATATGGATGTCCCAAAGGATACTATGATGCAGTTTTCGTCCCTTTCCAACGTTTCTTGAATTGCGACGGATTGATCCATAGCGAAGACTTGTGTGACAACTTCTGCCCCCACGCTTCCCAGACGAAACTATCCGGAGGTGTTTGAGTAACTAGTTATCCTATTACTCTCAAAGTGCACATCAGAAGAAGAGACACTTCAGGGGCCTCGTGTAATCCGACATTATATATTCCTCTTCGAGCCAGATGTTTTCCTCTTCTTCTTCTTCTTCCTCCGTTGCTGGCCCGACCCAGTCTGACTGCCACGCACTGATTCCAGGATCGCCCTGTGCACCCGCGGTGACGTCACACCTGGGCTGTCATCAGCTCAGTTTGGTTTGGATTAGGCCTCAGGCTTTTGATCCAAAGAGGATTAGTCCTACAATAGAGCCCTATCCCAATTCCTACAAAGTTATATCAAAGCTTTCAAGGAGGTTGGATGAGCCATCAGGTCAATTAGGTTTAACGCCTTTGTGATACATTTATAGGGTTAGGGTCACATACATTGATGCAGTTTAAAAATAAATATAATATTGCATTTCTGTGTCAATTTTGTTGTAAAGTAGTGAACTTTTTTCTATTTGCAAATAGAAAAAAAGTTGAAAATAGTTGCAAATAGTAAAAAACCTATACTACATTTTCTCAGAAGCATCACTGGCCTATCCACAGACTAGCCACACTGGACTTACTGGATTTTCGAATCTGATGTCCATATTTGGGAGTTAAAAAAAAATTAAAAAATCTGATAATGATATATAGTAATTTAAAAAAGAAAGAAATAAACAAGAAACATAAACAACAGCAATCTTGACAAACAGGATAGCGGGTCATTTTACAATGTAAAAATCAAATTGTCAGTGCTCTGAGGACAAACTATATGTAATGGTGACACTGTCACTGACAATTTCTCATTACCCATTGGCTCACAGATACCTATATAACTGCAATAAGCTAGACTCATATATTGGCCTAGACGACTTAATGATTTTTGCTCTAGCACAGGAGTCATGCAGGCAGAACTGTAAAAGGGAGAGAATATCCAATGTTCTGCATAGTGGCCTCAAACCTGTTCTTACTGAACTGTAGGAACAACATTTGTATTTGAGTATGAGAACTGTTTCAAATCAGGTTTAAAAAGTATTCAGATCCTTTGGTCTTCGTAAAGACCCTGCATTTAAATTCCCATGTAAACTAGAAGTTTTCTCAGTAAAATGTCTCTTCTGTCAGACTGCTAAAGGGCTCATACACATCTGAAATGTGACAGGGGGCCCCAACTAGACACTGCTTTTTTGTAATAAAGGATCACAAGCTAATACAGCAATATATTGTATTTGATAAGCTTATCTTGATTTAAAATCCTATTCTTAAAAGTAACCAGCAACTGCTGAAATGTAGTGAATTAGAAGTAAAAGAAAATGGAGATAGTCAGGTAAAGCAAAAATTGTACTTCATAGATGTAGCCTTCTTAATTACTTTCCACCACTGTTCTCTGGAAGCTACAGACGTTCTGGAAAATGTGAGGAATCACTTACCTAACCACTTGATCCTTTTAATTGTTTTCTAACTGCTCTTTAATGTTTTATGTAAAGCACTTTGAATTGCCCTGTTGCTGAAATGTGCTATACAAATAAAGCTGCCTTGCCTTGCCTTGCCTTGCCTTGATTCAGTTAGCCAAAGGTTGAAGAAAACATAACCAAGATAAAGATTAACACAATTAATAATGTAATAATTCTGCTGGAATTTTGTGGAACATTTAGGTGCTATGAGCCACTAGAAATGTCCACCCCTTTCACCCCACTCAAATATGTGACTTAATCAAATTATGATTCATGACATATCGTTTATTAGATTAATTTCATTTTCAGGCACAATCAAAATTTTATACAGTACACAAAACTAGAATAAATTGTTTGTTGTTAAATTCTGATTTCATTTAACATTTACATGACACCATATACCTTAAAATATACTTTGTAAACCACACAATATAGACATCCAATTCACGATTCACAAAGATATTAGACAAAAAGTAGCCAAAAGTACTAAATTGCACATTTCATTATGATAGCATCTACAACAATGATTCAGCAAACTTTCACAACACTCTGTAACAGCTCAACATTTGTGTTTCATAAAATGCATGTAAAGTCATAGCTGCGTCACTCTCACAAAGGCTCAAGATGATAGGGAGAGGTTTTGGTAATTAAACATTCATAACCATGTTTAACATAAAATGTTGTGTTTAGGCTCAATCACTCATGCCAAAATTAAACTAGAAACTGTTGTTGTCTTTCTTTAAGAAGACAGCACCTACATTCAATTACAGTTATGGGCAAGGTCATGGCTCAAAACTAATTAAAAGATGTTTAAAATGATTTCTTAAAGCTTAAAACAAAGTTTCTTTAAATATATAATTTTGTGAAATATAAAGGTGGTTCACACCTGAAATGTGAAGTGATGTGAAGACTGAGTTGCTTCTGGCCTGTTTTTCTTGATTCCCAAAGTTGACATAGTTTTTTATTTAGAAATACTGTTCAAAGACATTTTTCATTGGTCTTGAACCAGAGATAAAACGTAATTGGGAAATGTTAATAAAACAAGAAACAAAGTCAACGTTGTAACTTAGACTTTACATAATTCCATACATATATACATTACAATTGCAAATGAATATCAGTGAGATAAATGGGTGTCAATGAAGTAGTCTTATCCTATGTACTGCTAAGCGTATTGTAATGGAGGGACTGAGAGTTACACGAAGCTCTGATTACCTAATGACCTACACAGAAGCTGAGCACGCTCCTACTCAGTCACTCACAGCAGCAAAGTGATGGCGAGCAGGCAAATTAAGGAAGCAATCAATTCTTTGTGAAGATGAGGACCTCTTGTGGCGAAATTGGGGACATTCAGCGTGCCATTCAACATAAGACAGGAGGCTGAAGGGGTGGCATTGCAGCACTCCAGAAGACATGGAGGTACTGTGGAGGTCTTGCATGGGGTTTGGCCAGAACAGTTGGTGCAACCTGCTGTCCACTGGAAACTGGAATCTTTGGTCTCCTTTTTCAGCTGCAAAGGCAATAGTGAGTGAGAAAGAACAGTGCAGGGCCTACAGTACAAGTGGCTGAAAGTCTATGAGATATTTAAATGTTTGTTTCTGTCCATTCATTGTTGAAAAGACTGAGCATGTTTTATATATAGTAACACGTTTATATCATATATAGACAATCTGAGACACTTTCACACAGTATCTCATTTACATCTGTACATTTGTTTTTTGAAAAAAACGTTTTAAAACTTTGAAATATTAATATTTACTGTGATTTACAGGCATTCATAGACTTTCAACTAGAACACACAACATTTGGGATAAAATCTCTTTGAACAATGTAAATAAAGGCTATTTCTTTATAGTTTTTCATTTTTTATTCATTTTTCTGCAGTAGTTGTCTGTATAAATAGTGAAAGTTTTCAGGATTTCAAGATTGTTTTACCACCCTAAACTGTTTTATAACAATAGTTTGACCGATTCTTTTCTTGTATTTTGGGTTCCTTCCTACTTTGTTAAATTAACAAATTTGTTAAGGCAGTCTTTGTTTGTGCTGAAAAAAAAAACGATGCATGTGGGGCAAGGACATCTTTGCTAAGGTGCTAAACAAAGACAAAAATTAAAACATAGAAAGCCAGCATAAATGTACCAAAATGAACTTGGACTCCAGAGTGTTTCACATTTCAATCTTATATTTAGTAATATGGTATTTAATGTTGCTAGAGCAGTTCTCACCTGACAGTGGGGCTGTGAGGTGGAGCATATTTGGACTTGTTGGAATTTTGTGTAGCAATCTGTACCAGTACATACACCTGTATTGCATTTATTTCCCTGAAAAAACAACACAGAAGAAAGGATCATACTAAATCTCACATCACACTTGACTTACAATGTTTGATAAACTGTTATATAGTTCTATACTTCATAAAATATAAAATAATTGGCAGGAAGTTAGTATAACCACTGGGAATTGGTTAGGTAGGTAGGTAAATAGTGGTAGGTAAATATTGTATATACAATTTTCATTTCATTTTCATTGACAGCTGTTAGTCACAAAGACAATTTGTGCCTTTGTCCTTACTTTGTTTGCTGTTGTTTGCGGACTGGTGGCAGTCGTTGTAGTGACTGGGGTGGGTGTTGTTGTCGTCGTGGTTGCAATTACTATAATTGTGGAATTGTGGATCAGAGTAAAATATTAAAGAAATTGCAAACTTATAACTAAAAGTTCACACTTTCATGACTCATGAGATAACATGTAATATTTTGTAAGGACAGTGTGAGGGTGATCAAAAAAAAAACATTTATGAGAGTCATGAAATGTGGACGCATACCTGTGGTTGTCATCATCATCATGGAAGCAAAACTGCTATTGAGGCAGCCAGTTGAATTGCAGCAATTTATAAAGCAGTTGGTCTGAGTGGTGTTGACACATCTATTAGCGCAGGAGGCGCTGCAGCTAACAGTGTAGCACATGTCCATGTGTCTAATCAGCTGATACATTGAAGAATGACACATTAGAAGACACATTTTAATTGCCTTTGCATTTTTTCTTTCTATAAATGTTATGGACCATATAGCAAAATATAATACTATACTGAATTACATTATGTAAAGAGTAAAAGTGTTAAGTGTAAAACAAAAGGATTATTAGCATTTACTTGTTGTAGTTATTTAGAGCTACCACTCCATCTTTTGAATGCTCAGTTGCTTCTATGGATTACTAATACAGAACATTTGCATATTTCGATGGATGTGCATACATAGGTTGTGATGCATTTTAGGCCATTTGATTATAATTGTTATACTTATATAAAATCGTTTTGTTAGATAGTTCAAGATGTTTTGGCTGTCATTTGCCTCCCTACCTGACAAAAGCCAGCAGCACAAGGAGTGGCATTCTGACTGGAGTACATTGTGTAGCAGTCTGAGTAGTTACAGATGAATGAGGGGCATTGTATCTGTGTTTGAGTGAGATAAGAGGCACATGATGAAGATAAGGGGCTAAAGGGAAACATGCAATTACAAAATTACACTTCTCTCTAGTAAGGTGGACTTGCCATGCTCATTGAAGTAGGACTTACCATAGTGGTTCCATTCATCATATCTGTGGCAAAACAATGGGTTTCACAATCAAAGATAGAAGATAGAAAGACAGAGAAATAAAAATGAAATAGTTTTCTAATTTTTAAAATAGAAAAATAAAGCCTGGGAAGTTAATGTATTATTAAGTGAAACTAAACATACCAGTGGAGTTTGATGACAGACTGGTGGACATCGATGAGGTCATGGAACCAGAGTTTGAAGTCATGGAGGAAGATGAGCTGGTCCCACCTGTGGCCATGGCGGTGCTGGACTGCATCAAGGCTGTCAAACCTACTGTAGAGGAGGCAGAGGGTTTTCCTGAAATTGCAGCACTGATTAAATTAGAAGTGGTCGTAGTAGTTGAAGATGCAGAATTGACAATGGTTGTTGTGCTGGTGCTTGTGGTTGCGGGGGACTGGGTGGTGGTGGTTGATGCTGAACCTCCGGAGGTGGTAGTGGGTGCGGGGGACTGGATGGTAGTGGTTGATGCTGAGCCTCCGGAGGTGGTTGTGGTTGCGGGGGACTGGGTGGTGGTGGTTGATGCTGAGCCTCCGGAGGTGGTTGTGGTTGCGGGGGACTGGGTGGTGGTGGTTGATGCTGAACCTCCGGAGGTGGTAGTGGGTGCGGGGGACTGGATGGTAGTGGTTGATGCTGAGCCTCCGGAGGTGGTTGTGGTTGCGGGGGACTGGGTGGTGGTGGTTGATGCTGAACCTCCGGAGGTGGTAGTGGGTGCGGGGGACTGGATGGTAGTGGTTGATGCTGAGCCTCCGGAGGTGGTTGTGGTTGCGGGGGACTGGGTGGTAGTGGTTGATGCTGAACCTCCGGAGGTGGTAGTGGGTGCGGGGGACTGGATGGTAGTGGTTGCCGGGGACTGGGTGGTAGTGGTTGATGCTGAGCCTCCGGAGATGGTTGTGGTTGCGGGGGACTGGGTGGTAGTGGTTGATGCTGAGCCTCCGGAGGTGGTCGTGGTTGCGGGGGACTGGGTGGTAGTGGTTGCCGGGGACTGGGTGGTAGTGGTTGATGCTGAGCCTCCGGAGGTGGTAGTGGTTGCCGGGGACTGGGTGGTAGTGGTTGATGCTGAGTCTCCGGAAGAGGTAGTGGTTGCCGGGGACTGGGTGATAGTGGTTGATGCTGAGTCTCCGGAGGTGGTAGTGGGTGCTGGAGACTGGGTGGTAGTGGTTGATGCTGAGCCTCCGGAGGTGGTCGTGGTTGCGGGGGACTGGGTGGTGGTGGTTGATGCTGAACCTCCAGCGGTGGTAGTGGGTGCGGGGGACTGGATGGTAGTGGTTGATGCTGAGCTTCCGGAGGTGGTTGTGGTTGCGGGGGACTGGGTGGTAGTGGTTGATGCTGAGCCTCCGGAGGTGGTAGTGGTTGCCGGGGACTGGGTGGTAGTGGTTGATGCTGAGTCTCCGGAAGAGGTAGTGGTTGCCGGGGACTGGGTGATAGTGGTTGATGCTGAGTCTCCGGAGGTGGTAGTGGGTGCTGGAGACTGGGTGGTAGTGGTTGATGCTGAGCCTCCGGAGGTGGTCGTGGTTGCGGGGGACTGGGTGGTGGTGGTTGATGCTGAACCTCCAGCGGTGGTAGTGGGTGCGGGGGACTGGATGGTAGTGGTTGATGCTGAGCTTCCGGAGGTGGTTGTGGTTGCGGGGGACTGGGTGGTAGTGGTTGATGCTGAGTCTCCGGAGGGGGACTGGGTGCTAGTGGTGGATGCTGTGAGAGACTGGTTGGTGGTGGTAAATTCTGTACCTGCAACGGTGGTTGAGTTTGTTGTGGGTCCAATGGTGGTAGAGTTGGAAGGCTGCATGGGGGTGCTTCCAGAGTTGGTGAGGGGCTGGGTAGAACTGGTGGTTGAGGTATCTTGGCCGGAGACTAATACTGATGGCAGAAGTAGTCCTAACAGGAGGAGGCGAAGGTTGCCTGTGCAGCCTGGCATTTTGGAAAACACAACAGTATTTTACTGTATGGAAACCAGATGTGAAATAATTTGCAGTTATCTAGCTTAGTTTGTCACTTTTCATAATTTCAGACACTGAACCCCAAGTTGCTCCTGATGGCAGCACATTACATGGCCCTCCCACCATTATGTGTGAATGAGAGGCAAATTGTAAAGTGCTTTGGCCGGTAAGGTAGAAAAGCGCTTTATAAATGCAGACCATTTACCATTCGAGTGAACTGAAAGGCTAATTTTAGAAACCTTTTTATGAATGGATTGTCGTAAGATCTTGCACAGAGATGAATGGTCCTCTGAGGATAAAGCCTACTGATTTAGGTAATACAATGACTGTACATCTACCACCATGACGTTGATATTTTGTTGTCGTTGAATATCTCAAAAACGGATGAATAAATTGCCATGACACATGATACAGATGTTCATGGTGCCCAAAGGATTAATACAAATAGTTTGGCGATCATCTGTCAAGGTTTTCACTTATCCAATTAAATATCTCAACATCTACTTGGGTTGGAACAACAAATGCCAATGTGTTGCTTTTGAGTGAACTGGAAGACTAATATTAAGTCAGTCTGTCCACCCCTCTGGTCTTGACATAAATATCTCCACAACAATTGGATGAATAGCCATGAATTATGTACAGACATTGAAGGTTTCCAGATGATGTATTGTATGAAGTTAACTTTGCATCAAGCACCAGGATGGATTTTTGGCACAGCTAAATAAATGTAATGCAGGGAAAAAGTGGTTCTAAATTTCATCAGTACAAAGATGTACACTTGTACAAGCAAAGGGCCGCAGGTCAGAGTCGAACCCTACCCCCCTACACTACCCAGGCACCCGGAAACTTTGGTTTTTGACCAAATACTTGGCAAACTAATGACATTCCCATCGGCCTCAGCTGTACCTTGACCTGAATGCTAATTAGCAAATGTTACAAGCTAAACTAAGTCAGTGAACAAGGTACCTGCCAGACATTAGCATGTTAACATTATTTGTGTGGGCATGTTGGCATGCTGATGTTAGCATTGAACTTAAAGCACCACTTAGGCAGTAGGCGTCTACAGAGGGTCCACAGTTTACCATGGTAAAAAAATTAAATAAAAAAACTAACCAACACGTACAATGCTGGTGCACAGGAACTATGCCAACATGCACGTGTTATCTATTCATGGGAGAGTATCAATTGTTCCACCTGCATTTATTTTTTTGACAAACACCTGTTTTGTGACTATGAGTGTGTTATTTACAGGTTTTCATAATCCAATATTCAAAGTATTGGGCAGCCTACATGACACAAAGTATACACTTTACAGTTGTACTATTACAAATTAATATGCTTTGAGAAAGAAAACATGACCATCACTAAGAGAAATTCCAAGTATCAACCACACAACAGTCACATGACCTGTCGAAGACAGAGCTGCACTGCATCACTGGCAAGTCACTCTGCATAAGAGGATAGCTAAATCCAATGTCTTCCTTTTTACCCTGTTAAATGTATTTCTTTTTGGGGACATGTCTTACCTACTTCTTCTCCTTATCTGGATTGAGAATCTAAGGATAGAGGGTGTCATATCATATGCTGTACAGATTGGCAAATTTGTGATTTTGAGCTATGTAAATACATTTGACTTGACTTTACAGCCAAGGTTGGTGGAAAGAACAGATTCACAGATTCTACTATTTGAGCATGAATGTGATTTTAAATAAGCAAACACATTCATACCTGTGTCTTTTATAAAAGTAGTGGAGGCCATTATCACATTGGCAGAAAGGGAGAAAGATCTTTGTCCAGCCTGTAATGAAGCCATATCTGTCAAAATCCTGATAAAGGGAAGGGTAAAACATACAATTAACATGAATGAAACAGCTGATGGATGTTCTGCTATTATAGTCCACAATGTGTTACACACACGCAATGACACATCTCTGCTTGCAGAATAAACTGAGCAATAACAAACTTTATATGTGTGGTGACAAAAGATCTTTATGATGGATGGTACTGTGGGCACAATTCAAACTGTTTACCCTTGCTAATAGGCCTCTGAATAATAGCCGTGCTCATTCACTGTAACCCACCTAGGCATTTCCTTTGATCTGTGAGAGCTCAAGTCATCTGTGGTCTCCTTTGTTTACCATCCTTCGTTTTGGTGAAACTGATCTTATAATTGGTGTTATATATATATATATATATATATATATCATAACTCTGATTATGAGATCAGTTTCACCGAAACAATATATCTATAATTATAGATATAGATAGATATAATGAATGTTTGTGAAATTGATTACCTATTTCATATTTTAGACAGTTTATCACATTAGTGTCACCTACAACAAAAGCTTTGGCCATAACTTTTTAAGTGTAAGTATGATAAGCAGTTTCCATCCATGGTCACCCCCTCATGAGGTCATTTCTGCTAAAATTAGTTCTGTGTAGTGACACAAAAGTACATCCTAAGTGTCTCGGTTTGCAGCGCTTTATCAGTGAACACAATTAAAATGTGTTTGTTCCTTGATCAGTCCCCTTGGGAGAACCACTAAGCAGCACAACTTGTTTTTCCCCTCTCCCCTTGGAACCCAGCATGGCTTCCTATGGGCTTTACACCCTGGAAACTGAGTGACAACAGTGGCCATTTTGGCTTTCAGGTGAAAATGCAAGAGTTTAAATGGGAAAACTGAAGATTACATTTCTTAAAGCTTATTCAATTTGATGTACAGTGCATCAAGAGGTGTGTTCAGGTGCTCATGCTGTAAACACCTTCCTGTTAGTCTTGTTACATAAACTCACTATGTACATTTTTATTATGTTGTACTGGTGAATCAAGTTAATTGACTAGTTAAATGAAAACAACATTACAAAACAACAAAAATCACATGCTGTGAATATTCATAACAGACTATTCATGAATTTAAGGTTAATAAATGGTGTCTATCTTTCTAAAGGAGATGCTACAAACAGAAAACCTGACGTTTTGTGAATCATTTTTGGATATATGACTCAGTAAATAGATTTTGACACTAACAAATAATTCAAATTGACCGATATATAATTTAGACAGGTCACTCATATTTATCAAAATGTGTGTGTTGTGATGTGTAGCGATTTACTTATTCTACTAATTATTATCATATTGATAATGCGTACGCAAAATAACATTTGTAACAGAAACGTCAAAACATAACAGATACCACAAAATTCCCCTGCTGTATCATTCATTGGCTACAATAGCACCACTGTTGTTGACCTGCATCACTCTGTGATTCCCTCTGGACAAACATCAAAGCTCTATTCGCTGCTCACAAAATACATCTTTAAAATCAGCAATGTTTCTATTAAAGTCCACTCACCTGCGATGCACTTTGTAGTGTTTTTTTGTCAGCTGTGGTTGAAGTGAATGAGCTCTCTCTCTCTCTGGTGTTCCCTTTCTCTGTTGCTCTCTGTCACCTCCCCTCTTCTGCTTCCTGCCGACACTGAAGGGGCAACGTAATAAGTGGAAACTCTTACCTGCACAGCTATACTAGTGTGGGAGTAGAAGACTAATAGCCTGTGTTTGCTGGGTGGGTTTAAACTGTCCCAGAATCGATGTGGTAATGCTTTTGAGGAAAATGTAATTTAGGTATTTTCAAAATGGGCAGGTTGTCAAAAATGCAAGCGCACAGAAATGTATCCCATTATGGATTCAGGTCAACGCAAGAGAGATCCAAATAAGTTCTTAAAATATATACAACAGGTAAATAAATACATTTAATTACTACTTTCAGCTAATAAATATGTTTTACTACTTTACAGTGTGTCAATTCAACATAAAATAATATATTACATTACAATACACCCCATTGTTGGGGTGCTTTGGTGAAGATACATTTTAACTGTGCACCCAGCATTTAAAGATTTACTAAAATAACTCTGTGGTTTAATTTTTTTGTGAGTCTATAAGTGTACAGGTGAGATTTCAGTGCCCTGTGGGGTAATTGTATAGGGACACTCCTGGTTTCTGCTCAACACAATGTGAAATCAGACACCCCCAAGAATTCTTGGGCACGACACAAAAGGCACTTGCACAATTCAGATTACAGAAGTCCTTCCTTTTTTTTATCGCAGCTTCATGAAACACATCAAATGTTGTCTGCTGTGTATGGCTTAATAAAGGTGTTGTTACTAAAGATACACAGGAGTGTAAGAGGAAATTCTGTAGGTGGCAAAATAATCGTCGTAAATGTAGTAAAAGTACTTGTATTTGTCATGTCATATTCTAATTTATTGAGTTCTATAAAGACAGAATATGAGCTATTCACTAAGTAGGATACCCTTATAATAAAAATGAATTAAAGGGTCAAACTGGGTCTCACATCTCACATATGCTTACAACACATTCCCATGCATGCAGTGATCAACATGGTATTTTTTTAATTTATTTATTACTATGGCAGATAGGACAAATCTGCCAAATTGGGTCCTCTTCTTTAGACATCACAGAACTGCGCACTATGATAGGATCTGCCCAACACAATCTTTGTGTATGCCAAAAATGGTGCATCTATGTATCCTCATCATCATATGCAAAATTACAAAATGTCCTTTACAAAGACACTATTGTCTGATAGCTAAATACTCTAACTGAGATATAATTTTTTTTGTGAAGCTGGGAATGTATTAATACTTTTTGGTTTATCGTTTGCATGATTGATGAGGACATGACCTGAGGTGAGAGTTTGTTTTTCTGTCTCTCTGAATGCAGACAACAGATATGCAGCACACCTGAACAGAAGCTGACCATGTAAGTGATGAATACTACTATTATACAAATGTATACGCCTTCACACACAACAATTAACCAGTATGCAGGCTCACATTTCACTTGAATGCCTAGCTTTACTTTGAAACCAAAGCCTCTTGTACTGTATAATCATTACGATAATCAACCAGGATGATATGCTGCCCCTTTTCACACTTGATTTCCTAACAGTGAGACTATGATGCGGTGGTTTAGGCTGAATAAACATCTCTTTAATAATCCTGTTTCCGACAAGCATGCACACAGAAAAGTCATAAACACTTTCCTATTTATTATGTGAAAATACAGAAGTTTGTGTAATGAAACACAAAGCAAGGGTTGCAGTCTCATTTCTCACATTTTAGGCTTATGATTATAGACCTTCTGTGCAATATCAAAGTGTATGGCAAAATCATTTTGAACCCAATGCCATTGTTTCAGTTCCTCAGAGCTCTCCAACATTTTCTTTCAGGAAATGAATGGTGTCCAAAACCACATCTTGAGGAATATATGAAAATGAACAAAAGATTTGCGTAGTCTGAAAACTTTGAGTTGGAAATACTGAACTAAGGGCACAGTGTCCTCCATGCAAAGCAAAATTAAACAATATTAGGCAACAGCAACCCTTTAGTGTGCAGACCTTACGTAGTAGGACAGTGACCCATTTCTTTGGGTTCATGCTCCAGCTCATTGGAAAAGAAATGAGACAGTTAGTACAAGGTTAGTCTCGCTTTGCCAGATTGTCCTCCAAAACGCGCTACTCCACATAGCATTTTGGGATGGGAGGAAAATGTGCTCTGGTTTATTGGCATTTCTGTAAACCAATCGCAGTCGTCTTTGGCAGTGTTAAGTGCTAAGCACTGGGGGAAAAAGCAGCGGTGCCGCTGCAAAATAGGCTCGGAAGGAACTTGTTTTGGTGGAACGTGTACGTTTAAAAGTTTTTTTAGTCATGCAACAGAAAACTCAGATTGGACAGATAGTCTAGCTAGTGTCTGGATTTACCTTGCAGAGATCTGAGAAAAGGTTAACCATAGTCCTCACAAAAATGCCAACACAAAGGAAGCCCAAGGCAACGGATATCCTGCCTAAATGAGTGAAATCTGACTGATTTTCCAGCGGCAACAGAGCAATCCCAGAATTGGATTGTCAAGGATATAGACTAGTAGGGCCTACAGGTTAAACTTCCAACATTTAGCTCTAATTTGAGTGTTAACATCCACATCCAATGAACACAGAACAAACTTCAGTCTTTCTCTAATGCATGCAGTAGCAGAGAATGAGATACTGTAAATAGGCCTATGTCATATTTGGCTGTAAAATCCTTTGTAGTCACTGCCTTGTTGAAGTAAAAAATCCACAGACATCAGCAGACACTTCTTCACTAGAGATGCTCTGCCAGGCTCACACTGCTTTTCACTGTTTAGTCATAAAAAAACTCAATCAAAACATAAGAATTTCAATAAGGTCCTAAAGGTTAAATCTAGGACATTTGTATAAAATGATAGGCCTACACAAGACATCTAGAATATGACATTATATATTTAATATATATTAGTTTGTCCGAGCTTTTACAATGAGTAAAACAGATGAGTTAAATTAGACTATAGAATGAATCGTAGTAGTTACATTTGAGAGCATCTGTTAAAAATAATAATGGCTTCCTTGAAGTAACTATTGAACATTGACCACAAAGTTCAAGTTTACATAACTGTTAATTTGTTTATTTACTCATCATCTGTTTTATTGTATTTCATCTGCCCATAACTGGACAGCAAGTGTCACTGTCAACTTACTTCACAGCTGTTATCTTTTGTTCTTTATGTTTAACTATGTCCATGTACCTCCATGAGGGGCCATCGATAAAGTCCAAAGTCTAAAGTCCCTTGGGGTTGTCAATTGTACTCAGTGTAAAAAAACACTAATGAAGACCTGGAACAAGCAAATAGGAAACAATGTATGTTATGCTGTCACACTATGGATGTGTATATAAAGTATGCTGTAAATTAAAAGGGATATCAAAACAATTCTTGGCCTAACATTTATTTATATCTCTTTAGCTCTTACAACTGAATAAAAAGACAGACAGAACAGATGGGTGCTGACACTGAATCCTCCTTCCTCCAACAGCACTAAGAGTTGCACTGCATGTGGAGGCTTATTCACATTGTTTATAGTTAAGGCTCAGTAGCCCAAATTAAGCAGCCTGGGTGCAACTGGACTGTGTAACTGCATGGATAAGAGGATTAGACAGATTTACCTACCCAGCAGTCTTCAGCAGCACTGTTCACACAGACTTGGTGCATTGCAACAGGTCAGTGAGCTCTTCGTGCCACATTAGCATTCATCATGGACTAGGAGAGAGACCCATTGAGCAGAAATGGGAGCTACCGATTCCTTGTGACCCCACATGAAATCCTTTCCTCCCAACCTACAGTTGAGCTTCTGGCAAAGGTCAGTGTCCAGCTCTGTCTGTAAATCTTTCAATAGTATAGCTTCCATCCATGTTGTTATGTGTATTTATTTGTGTAAGTCATATCATGGCAGTATCTAGCTACGGATGACATAGCCTACTTTCTTAAGCAGCCTACACCTGATTCTTTGGACTAATTAGACCACAGTTTAGTTAAACTATAGTCATCAATACACATGTAATGTTGAGATCAATAACATTTCATCTGAATTACTTCACCATGAGTTGTAATAGATAAGGTAAGATATATCACATTAGTGGTAATTCTTTCCCCAGTCAGAATACCACAATGTGAGGTGAACATGCTTCAACATGACAGCATATATCCTGTGGACTGTGTTTACATGGACATTCAAGGGGATACTGTGCACCTGCCGGTTCCTTTGGGTGAGTGTATGCTCTGTAAAATCTGTCATTTGTATTGAAATTTGGATCTCTCATCAAAAACATGTTTGGATAGGTTCATGTATAGTAAATACTGTATAAACCATGTTTATTTGCATTTCAGATATGCCCATACAACGCAATCAAATTCTTGCCAAGGAAACGGCACATTACAGAGGACACACGTCGACAGCTGAAACAGCTTGTGGGTAAGGATCTCCTAAAATCAACGATAAAAACTGCCCAATAAAATCTTTACTTTCAAATGAAAATACGTAGCTGGCTTATATCTATTCAAAGGTGCTGGTGTGTTCTAGCTCCACAAGCCTTAAATGTGCATTGATCCTTTTTTGTGTTTTGGGAAAGATTATAAAAGATGATCTTGCAGTATCCCTCAAATTAATTGTTATGATGGAATATCATGTCTATAACTGTTTACTGTAGACCAACAACAAGCTGTATTGTCTTATCTAGAAGCCAAAGGTCTATTTGCATCCTACTGTAAACCTACTTTACATCTCCTCAGCATGTGTAGTATATATTATGTGATGACTTCATTTGACTTTATTTGTCAGGTTCTGAAAGTAAAGTGATCGCAGCCATACCCGGCAGCCCTGACCGTGCAACTTCCCTTCATAAAAGACTGACCAAAACCGAGAAAGAGATACTGTCACTCAAGACCAGGGTCGCCTGTGATAAAGCATCATGTGAAAGGAGGTTTGTGGAACTGCAAAGAGAACAGGAAGAGCTACGTAATCAGGTTTGTGTGTGAATGTGTGTGTGGTTGAAGTTGTATCTATGACTTCAGTATTCAAATCATTTACTTAAAGCTGGATAGAATGCAAAAAACATCAGAATTTGAAGTAGAATGAGACCTGTTCTTCCCTCTCCCCTTTTTGTTGCATGGGCAATGAATGCGCAGAACATACAATAGGACGCTCTCTCTCTGACATTAACTGTGTGATTGACCAAAGTCTTCTGTCACGGTTAGATTATCTGAAGCCTGAATACAGAGCCAAGATGAGGTGCAGAAGTCTAGTTTTCTCTCAGACCACTTGAATTACAATATGCTAAAAGATTATTATGGAATTTTTAGCCAACGACGCCAAAAATAAAGTGCCTATCCCCAGCTTTAAGTAAAAGTAGCAATACCACATTATCAAAATAGATTAAAAGTCCTGCATCTAAATGTTCACTTAAGAGAACAGTACTTAAAGTATCTAGTAACTATAGCTCTAAAATAAGTTAGTGAAAAGTACAATATTTCCTTTTGAAATATAGCAAAGTTCAGGTATAAATTAGCATAAAATGGAAACGTTCAAGTGAAATTTTAAGGTAGTTGTACTTTACTAGTACAAAACTTGAGTAAATGTACTTTTTTACTTTCCACAACTGGAGTTAAGTAATGATAACTTGTCTTATTTTCCTTTGCTGGCCTCTCAGGTTGAAGTGTTGGTGAAAGTGGGCGGTTGTGATGAGCAGGGAGAGTCAGGAGTGGACAATGGAGAAGCATTGGAGGAGTGTTCAAGTAAATGACAGTCATACACACGGAGTTCATTCAGCTGTTTTATACATGCGTGCTTTTTGATTAAACTATGATGCAAACTTCTGTTCTCTAATGAACAGGCGGTCTCTCAAGAATGATGCACCAACACAGAGGGTTTGATGCGTCTTCAAGGGGCGACATTTATGCAAGCAGTTTGTCAGGCAGCCAGTTATCCACATCATCATCAGCACTAAGCTTGAGACCTTCCTCTTCCTCATCTTCAGCCACCAGGTGCAAAAGTGGTATCAATCTTCTGATGTAATTCTCTGCCAGAAAGCAAATAAGCTTGATTTCCCAAAATTTCAAACTACACTGCATGGTTGACAGATTTAGTAAAAGTTCATCTTTTTTTATTGTATTTCACTTCATAAGTTAAGTATTTTTCTACAGAAAAAAACACCCATCATATATGGTGTAATATCACTGATGTTTCTAAATCTGTCATTGATTATCTCTATCATTGTTTTACTGACTCAACCCTCTTGTCTTCCAGTGTAAGGTCATGGAGGACGTCCACAGGGCCTCACCGGGCTTTTGTACCCCACTCCCCCATGGACCTGGAGCTGGGTCACCGGGTCAGGATCATGCTGCCATCTGGACGGATCAGCACGGGAACGATTCGTTTCCTGGGCCACCTGCAGGGGGAGGCAGATATCCACCTTGGGGTGGAGCTGCAGACACCTGATCATGGATTACATGATGGCAGTCACAGGGGACTCAGCTACTTTGAATGGTACTGATCCCATTTTCTTACTGTGTATACACAAGCAACATGTAGCTTCTTAATGTGTCTCAGGATGTGTAACCTGACATTCAGTGCTGCACTGGGATTTATTGGTTCCAATCAGATGTCACATTGGAGATGTACACATTCCATTTAAATGAACTTGTAATGGATAATCTGTTATTAAACTATGATTCTCAAGGCCTTGGTTAAATACATCAAATCAAATAAAGTATCTCTATGAATGAAGGCATCACACTGCGGTCCTTAGGTATTTCACACAGCCAAACATTGCCTCCAGACACACTAGCAAATTATGTGCACTTAGTGGCTGAGCTGGATATGCAAATCTCAGGCTGTGGTAAACTTATCAGCCTCACATTACAGCATTTAAGAGGTGGGGCATGAACTCAGAATGTGAGATGACCTATTTGCCTACAGCAAGGACAAATTTGACTCCTTGTTGGGAACGGGGCTCAAATGTAATCTTTTCTTAAGAAACCCGGTTGTGAAATACAATAAGCACATGGACTATTGTCTCCTACCAACTAAATAAACATCTTTAAAACCATTCCTATGGGCTTTTTCTTTACTTACTTGTACTTTAGCCAATTAAATTAAACATGGCTATCATTAATATTTTGTTATTTTTGTTTGCAGCAAGCCTGGCTATGGTGCCTTTGTACCATTCCACAAACTACTGATGGCCTGGGAGTGACAGAAGTACAGACTGCTGATGTAGAGCTGCCCATCTGGATGCATTAAAGGAGGGCCAACATAATGTAGAACAGTAGTTACATCCATGGATTTGATAACTTATCATAATGTCATAAATCTTTGTATCAAAGTATATACTTAAAAGATGTGTATTGTCTGTTATTCACAATAAAAATATTAATTTCAACAAACATTTCCGTTATGTGAGCTTGGGCAGTCAGTAATGTTGGAGTTGCAGAAAGTAATTGCTGTTCCTTTGCTGAGTTGGTTGGTAAACTACTCTGTTCACAAAACAAGTAATAGTGACTTACTTACTGACAAATGCTGAATTTGGGCTAAAAAACAATGACAACTATAGCTCTAAAAAGCTTTTTTTTCTTGCCCTTAGCATAATTCTTAGACATGCTCACAATGACAATAGCATGTTAATGTTTGGTATGTATAATGCTTACCATGTTTACTGTGTTAGTTTAGCGTGTTTGCATGCTTACATTCGCTAATTAGCACTGAACATAAAGTACAACAGAGACTAATGTGAACGTCACTAGTCCTGCAGTTATTTGAAAGTAGTCAGAGGATGAAAGTGGAATTTCAGTTTCCCTTCTAGAGACCAAATGTGTTTATCAAAATTCAGAGCAATCCATCTTGATGGTGGTGCTAGAGGAAAAGTCAGAGGATCACCAAAGTTATAAGGATTCATCCAATGGGCACCATGAATGTCTGTACAAAATGTCATGGCAATCCATCAAATAGTTGTAGAGCCAAACTGTGTCATTCAACAGTAACTCCAGAATAGCTAAACTTACTGGACTTAAGTCTGTCACTTGAACATCCACACACACACACACACACACACACACACACACACACACACACACACACACACACACACACACACACACACACACACACACACAAATGAACACTGGCCCCCTGTTCAAGCTTGCAAAATGAGATGCAGAGTACAACATTTCTTAGTTTGTAAAACTGTTGGGCTCTCCGTGATTTTTCAGAAAAATGGTTGTATAGAAAGCTCTGTGTGCGTAGGAGACGTACTTGTGAAATTTAGTGAGGGAGTTTGGTAGGAATCTTGGGCAATAAGTTATGATGTAAGCATAAATGATTGCCAATACTAAGTTCCTGATAAACCTTGGAGACATATTTACAGATGCATTAGCCAAGCTCAAAAAAGACTGGTACAGCAGTCACCATACAAGTAAGACCTGACACATGACATTCTTTATTTTTTAATGACATGGTTTTTCCTTGACATGCTTACTATGAATGTATCTTCAGTATATAAAGTGATTTCTAAAAGAACATAAGCTGCATGAGAACCAAATTCCACATTTGTATTATGTTTCAATCGCACAGTGATCCTAATACATGTGTAGTATTACACCAACACTTTTTCTGAGAATAGTTTCATGAAACTGATGCCGATTTACAGGAAAAGGGTGATGACATACAAGCTATCGCTAGTGTCAAAGTCTTCTCAATTTCCTTGTTAGGTCAGGATTTATTGTGAAATACATTTTGGCTTTGGGCGGCCACAGCATATTGAAATATACTACACCTTACAGAGATAATATTGCAAGCTGTTTTGGAGAACTACAGTGAAAGTAAAAAAAAAAAAATATATATATATATATATATATATATATATATTTTATGATTCGTTATTGCATGAGAACTTATTTTTGGGAAAAGCATTAAAATATTTCACATTTGACACAATATGCATCAACAGTCAAAACTCTAGAAACTCAGTCATAACTACTTTTGGTCTAGAGGCACTTTTCATCCAAAACACTGGATGGCAAGGTAACATTTGACTACAATGTCATACAAATGCATATAACAGATTGTCTTAACTGTTCATACATAGGAAGGCAAACTGCACTTCTTTAAAGGCACATTACATAGAATAAAACATATTTTCAATTAGCTTTCAAATCACTCAACCATAGACACTATAAAAGCTTCTCAGAAGATTCCTCATTTGTTATGATAGAGAGTCAACACGAGTATCATGTTAGTTCTGACTGAAGAGGATGCAAGGGAAGAAAATCATCAGAGGAACTATCAGAATATCCCTCTCTGAGCCTTTAGGTTGAGGATCTCTGCAGCCAGTTTCTCCGCATTCATCACATGTGGAAACATTTCCATGACTGTGTCCACCTGAAGAGGGTTAAAGATGGCTTGCAGCTTCTTGCGGAGTTCCAACCTTTGTGGGTCAAACGCAGCAGAGGATGACTGTTGTTGGCCCCAGGAGTGGTACTGATGGCCTTTGTAAGAGCAGTTGTGGGAGTGTGAGGAATGGACCGAAGAGGGGATACTACATGATGTCCTGGGTTGGAGCAGCCCCTGAAAGGGATCTGACCAGTATTTTTGCTGATGATGTGGCGCTCCACTGTAATGGAGATGGCTGGGGAGGCTGTTTTGGTGTGGCACACCAGTTGGAAACATGTGAGGAGGGTAGGTGTCATATTTAGGTTGACCCTTGATGTCCGGGTTTCCATTATGCTGCAGGTGAGCTGTTGAGGGCACTACATGGGAACAGCACCTGCAGGACTGGCTGGTGTTTTTTTTCTCTGAATGCACTGGGGCAAGTCTGTGTCCAGGGAGGGCACCTTGCTGCTGGGGCCTGAGCCTGTGGGAGTAATGTGAAAAGTCAGAGAACTGACTCTCATAAGAGCCAAGGCCAGAATCCAGGTACTCGTGAGAGATGTTGGCATAGTAATGATTGGGCATGGAGTGCTCTTTCTGACACTGGCCCCCTGTTATAGGACAGGGCATTTGATTTGGACTTTTTCGAGGATCCTCCCAGTACAGCAGTGTATTTTCACAAACCTGACTGGGATATGAAGAACTTTGCTGGTCTCTAATGTGCTCTGTGTTAGAGTCTTGAGGATAGGAAAAGGCATTATGAGCAGGCCCAGGATCAGACTGAAACTGTCTGGGTGATAATCTGGCATTTCTCTCTTCTTTTACAGTAGAAATCTGGGCTTTCTCTCTCAATTCATCAGCCAAGGACAGGTAGGACTGGTTTGACCGCTCAGGATGGTAGAACTTACATTTGAGGCCGTAAGTGCACTTTCTGTCTGAGGATACAAAAATGGTGACACACACAAAAGGTATAAGTCATCTCATTTGGGAACCAGCTTACTTCCTTGTCCAAAAACTCTAAAGGAATGAAACTCTGTGCTTATCATATCTTACCATATGGACAGAGCTGTCTCTTTTGCTCCGTAGGCAGAGGTTTTTTCCGAAGGAAGTTGTCAAGACTGGGGCCATGGCGACCCAGAGGGTCATCTGGGGGCATGAACCTAGACAAAAAAACCCAGATATAACTGATTTCTTCATTTACTTGTGACAAATCAGCTGAGTGCTGCATAGTCATGTTTCCCTGATTACACCCGTAAGAGAAAATATTCCCTCTGGAACAACTTTAAACAGCATTAAAATGTCAAACCTCTCACGCTCAGGTAGAAAAAAATAGGCTAACTGCTTACTTGTCATTCACAAAGGAGAACATGAGGAGCCTCTCTTCGATGCATTTCTTCCACTCAGGTCTTTCTCCTTGGAGGTCACGGTAGGTGTCATTGGATACAATCACTCCATCCGACTCATACGCCAACTTAACGATAAAGCGGTCATCATAGCAAACCACTCGCTTACCACCAACACGGCGCGATGGAGTGAAGACCACTATTTTCCGTTTTTCAAGCTCTAGCAAGATGTGTTGATCTAAAACAGCAAACAACCATGAGTTAGAGGGCTATGGAGAGAGGTACTTGCATTACCGGTTTTGTTGAACGTTGTTTATAATACAAATAGCTTTGAAATGTAACAAGACACACATTTGTCATGATCCTCAACCGCATGTCGAAGATACAAAACACCACTGAGCAGTTTTCAAAAGCACCACCAATCAAATAGAAAACAAAAGACATCCGACATCACCTGTACAAACATCATAACAATCTAATATGTACATTATATCATATTACTCTACTTGCAAAATGACTGAATGAAAACATAATACACACACTGTAGGTGCTTATTACACAAGAGGCCAGGTTACATGAAAGTTAGACTGAGCTACAACCTTACAGACAAAGGTTACACTTTACTTGAAGGTATCTACATAAGAGTGACATGACACTGTCATGAATGTGTCATAAACATTATTAACAAGTCCTAAATGTTTATGAACTAACACTTCTGTCATTAGGTTTTTGTCATGACAAGTTATGGTTAGGGTTCATGTGTCATGACAGTGTCAAGTGTTACCCAGACAAAACACACAAGCACTTCTCTAACTAAGTGACTGTCTTCACGTGACCGCTTGCTGTAGATGACTGTCAACAGTTAACTATGCAATAAGACTAGGTGTGGAAGAAAAAACCCAGCTGTACTTACTGATGGGGCTTTTCCAGGAATGACTGTGAGCTGACTTTTACTTCCTTGTTCGGGGATTGCAAATAGAACCTTTGAATTGCTTCACCCAGGGTGCACAATTACTAATAAATCATGAGAGCTACAAGGTGATGATGCATCAGTTTTAAAAGGATGGTCCACCCTTTGTTGTTGTTGAAGATACCAGACATTAGATAAGCATGAATAGCTTTAAATCATGTTGCATTAGACTGAATAAAAGGCAGCTTCTCTACTCAAAGAGATTGTGTTGTATAGATATGATAGTACTGTAATCTGGATTGTTCAGGTACACCCGGAGACGTTAGTGACTCAGCTGTCTGAAATGTAGAGCTCTGGCTGTAGTCTCTCGGCTTCATATGGAAACATAACTTGGTAGCCAATTGGGTAAATCTCTGTTACACAATCTTAACTGTGTTGCCCCATGGCTTTGGCATGAGTTCAGTAGTTCTGCCTCAGACAGAACTGTAACAGTATATCATAGCTACTGTGGAACTGAATCACAGATACAGGAATATACACACCTACAGCTACAATTTCAGAGGAGATTTAAATGGTTGTCATATTCACATTTCTTGGAAAAGGAGAAGCTCTATAAAGGAAAAGATGTCTTTAGAGACAAAGCAAAAGAACCACTGGTTCCTGGCTAGTTAAACAACGTAGAAATGTGCTTAACACGCCTACCAACACCTTATCAATTAGTTATATCTTGTTTGTTTATTTATTTTTAAAGTGTGAAGCGACAATTAAGTTACATCAGGTTTATGTATTGGACTATTTCTTGGGTGGGATCAGTTGGCCGGGAGTCAATGGGAGTTACTCAAAATGCCCATCAAAATATTCTGTCTGCAATAACTGCATTTGACATAAGAAGAATCACAAATTATCATTTCATTTAAGGTATGCATACTGGCTTCCAGTCTATCTCCCCGATGTTGGTACTTGCCGCTTTTGTAAGGTGTTGTCGGCTAGAAAAGTGCAGAGACATAAATTCTTTATTTTTTTTTTTACTGTCTCCAAGGGGTGTTCAGGGCATGTAGGAACAAATCTCCATCACATCTAACACATTTTAAAAGTGAACTGACTTTACTTTATCACCATTGTCACTGAGCGAATCAGTAGCTCTAAGTGGAGCTCCCCTCAATGGTGTCGTTGTCAGCTCAGCTGTATTGCACATTAGTTACTTTCTTGTTAAAAGCATATTGAAAGATTGCAAAAGCCAAAGAGACTATTTCATACCAAACCAAAAAGAGTCATTCATGGGTTGGTTCACTAGTCATGGGTGAACAAAATTAACTGGGTCCGTCACCCCTGTTAAAAATTAAGTTCAGTGCTGTGGCTATTAACTGAAAAGGTAAGCTAGTTAGTCTGCCTGACCTACTGGCCACTCAAGTTTATGACTTCAAGGTAAAGAATTGAACACTACTAACACACTATTAGCACTCCTGTGCTTGATGAGCACCATCTGTCTGCTTGGTCGTGCACTTCTTGTATTCTCACCTGTTATTGGGGCATCAGGTCTGGGCTGCTCTTTGCGCCAAGTGGGTACAAACACAGTAATGGTATTATGACCTCTGTCCAAGAAGAAATTCACTGCAAGCTGGATGCCTTGACATGAGAACACTTCCTTGTTGCCATGACTGTGAGAAACAGGGGCGAGAAGATTAGTACAACAATTTGACTATAAATAACATGAAAGGGCGAGGTAAACATTCAGTTGATCTGTGTAAACACCACACACCTTTGAATGTTCTCTCGGAATATTACTCGTTGTCAACTCCCTGTATTTCACTCCATGTCTATATGAAAGGTTGAGATTGTGAGGTGTGTGCCTAGAATTTGCATATTGTAGCAGCGGCCTTCACAAAAACATGCATAGGCAGGGTGGTGAACGCCCCCCTTTTTAAAATGACATGACGATGGATGTTTCAGTGTCAGAATTAAATGAAAACATGACAATGATTGATGGCAGTTTGACAAGTTATTTTAGAGGCGCCTAACACTCCTAAGGAAGACAACACCTGCTTTGGTTGTTATGTCACTTTTGTGTACTGTCTGCAATTCAAAGTAGCAAAAAATAGCCATAAAAACTGTTAATTATGAATTAAGTTAATGATCTAGGGAAAGGAGCTTATCAAGATTACCTCATGGAAACATTGCTGCCGTCAATAACAATAGGCCTCAATTCTGTGTTTGTATTCTTCTGATCCCCGAGTTGTGGTATGATTCTGCAGGGTCTAAGAGTCCAACTGGGAGGCAGCAGCGGGTCCTTTTGGCCTGTGCTCCTCTCATCGCTGTCAGAACTGGACACGTAGGGTGCAGCGATGGTCCTGCTGCGAACCAGCTCTCCCAGCACCGAGTTGGTGTCTGTGTTTAGGCCCAGCTTCCTCAGAGCAGCCTTCACTTCTGCTGAGGAGTAACCCAGTTTCCTGAAGGAGTCCACTCTGAGCTGGAGCTCCTCGCTGTCTGGTTCGAGCAGGTCCGACGCTGAACTCTGGCTGGGAAGTGCCTGATCCATCCTGGAGCATCTGGGCCTCTTTTCAGCAGCATAGAAGACGTGTTACACAGCCTTAGGGTGATAATCATACACTGACTGAAGGAAAATTACATTTAATTAGGAATACAGATTTATTTGACATAATGTATCCTCTTCACATTCAGTTTTCACATTTTGTTTCCCTTCAAGTAAATACAATCTTATTCCACACCGTCTGACAGAACCCTACATATTTTAAATTGGTTCAGTAAGTTAACTATTCTACAACCAAAGATTACATACTTTTTTATGACTAAACCATCAAATTGGAATATTCTAGATGCCTTTTGTATAATTTATACATATTTCCCAAAAATTCAGCCTGGCATGTTTGGTATCTGTGTAAACTCTGATATCTCTACGAGATTAAACAGTCAGTTGTTGGTTTTTATGCAACAATGCCACTCTCTGTTGCTCAATTGTCATTGTTTTTAACTTGTCTTACACTTAAATGATAGTCAATTTGATATTTTGGGGTTTGGACTGTTGGGTGAAGAAAAACAAGACATTTAATGATGTCACCTTGGGCTCTACTGTGATGGACAGTTTGTAAGTGTACATGTTGTATAGGCCAAACCCAAATGAATTGAATAATTAAGAAAACAACAGCCAGATTAAGCAATCATAAAAATCCTTGTTAGTCAACACTTTATTTGCCTTCATTTTAAGGAGGCTACTTTCATAAACTAAAGGCCTCTTTACCAATCATTTATATTCCACCTTAATATGCTATTGACAGTATTGTCATTAGCCATTGTTGATGTTATTATGTTATATTATCATTTGGTGTATCTGATGAAGCTATAAATTCGAAAAGCTTCATTTTATGTAAATGTAGCCATTTAAATGTGGTACTTGTTACATTTGATTATCAGGAGTTCAACTAAAATGAAAATGACTCGCCTACCACACAGCATGCAGGTAGCCTATAAGAGGCCTGTAGTCCTAATATACAGTAGGCCCAGCCTACAGTGTGGTCTACTCATCTTTACTCTCTACCGTTAAATAAAGACAGCTGAACATAAACGTAAGAAACGCTGCGCCACTGTTATTTTACATGTAAGCCTATTTTGTAAACGAGTACGCTAGAAGACACACCGAATGTGATACTACACCTGACTCAGGTGATAAGTGTTCAACGGGACATTGCCCATGCTAAACGGTTGGCAGGTTATAACGTCTCTTTTCTCGTCAACAAGTCTCACCACAGAGGCGAATCAACTTACCTCCACTGGTCGTCTCTTTCTGCTCGCGTCCCGTTTGTTAGCAGGAGTCCCTTAAAACTCCCGTTAATGTTGTACAGTAACTTTGACACGGTACTGACTTCCTAGCACCTCCCTCTTGGAAAATGATTTCTTCCCTTTTCCTCCTACTCACGGAGGCATGCTGAGCCTTGAAAGATTTGCATAAATCAGAGATACGATAAGGTTTTCGTTTCCGTCAGTCAGTCAGAGAGAGAGAGAGAGAGAGAGAGAGAGAGAGAGAGAGAGAGAGAGAGTGTGTGTGTGTGTGTGTGTGTGTGTGCGTGTGCGTTTGTGTCTGACACATTTTGATGATCCAGTGAGAAGATTCATTTAAGGAAGCATTATTAGTTTGGGGAAAATATAAATTTGATAGTGTTTTTTTTAAATAAAGCTTAAAGCTTGAGACTGGAGCAATGCCTCTGTCATTTCTTTTGGAGTAACCTTCCATACCTTAGGCTATCTGTGTGTGTGTTTATCAGTGGATCTCTTTTTTCCACTTATCTTATATAAAAATCATATCGAGGACAAGACGCCCCCTCGTGGTTCCAGGGCAAAAAAACAAACCTCCGTTTTTTTTTTTTTAATGTACTCCGATTTTTATTGAAGTGTAAAAGTTGAATCAAAGACACAAATACCTTAATATTATGTTCCATTTAAGATACTTCACTTGAGTATGCTATTTTATACATCAACCACACTACTTTCAGAGGGAAATATTGTATTTATTAGGCTACTCCGCTTTTAAAATATTGGGGGGAAAAGGTTGATTTTGCTATTGTAATTATTACTTTTACACATACATCTGTGGCAGTGGAGCCTGTGGGACCACAAACAAAGAGGAAATAAAGCAAATTCCAACAACATACAATGGTTAATACCAACACATTACCTCCCAAAAAGTACATACTGAAATCATATTATATTTTTTCAGTAGGGGGCATTTTCCTCCTTTTTACCCTGTTTATTATATTGTATTACTGTAATAATAACTGCACACCTTGCAACAACTCAAACACAACAGCTCATGTCTGATTGTTCTATAATTTCCCCACTAGATGTCACCCTCGCTTCATGTTCTCCCACTGCAGAGCTCTCACCGGAGTGATTATGGAAGATGTTGGTCTGCAGATGGCTGTGGCTTCAGTAGGCTGGGGGTTAAAGGAACATGCCGACTTATTGGGAATTTAGCTTATTCACCGTAACCCCCAGAGTTAGACAAGTCGATACATACCCTTCTCATCTCCATGCGTGCTGTAATGCTGTCTGACGGCTCCAGCGGCATCAGGCCAGCACAGAACATGCAGGTGAATGGTTCCAGCAATCCTACTGCTCCGAATAAGTGACAAAATAACGCCAACATGTTCCTATTTACATGTTGTGATTTGTAGAGTCACAGCGTGTACAAAAAACAACGTAACATGAGACACAGCCATCTTCTAACTGTAAACAAACCGGGAACTATATTCTCAGGCGGAAGAATATAGTACTTGGGCGGAGTGATATGCTCGCAGCAAGCCTGTCTGAGAATATAGTTCCAGGTTTGCTTACTGTTAGAAGATGGCTGTGTCTCATGTTACGTTGTTTTTTGTACACGCTGTGACAAATCACAACATGTAAATAGGAACATGTTGGTGTTATTTTGTCACTTTTGTCACAATTGGGAGCAGTAGGCTAGTTGGAACCAGTTACCTGCAGGATCTGTGCTAGGCTAAGCTAATGCTGGAACCGGTGAGAAGGGTATGTATCGACTTGTCTAACTCTGGGGGTTACGGTGAATAAGCTAAATTCCCAATAAGTCGGCGTGTTCCTTTAAGCTGTGAAGTTCTTTCTAGTGTGTGTGTGTGTGTGTGTGTGTGTGTGTGTGTGTGTGTGTGTGCGCCCGCGTTTGTAAACAACCCTTTGTGTACAGGGTTAATGGCACGGTTGAGTTGGGATCACACTGCGTGCAGCTGGTTAATGGCATATACAGAGTTGAGTTCCGGAGAGTGGAGAAAGTAATCAGGGCCAGTTGCCAGGTGGTTGCCTCCTCTGAGGGCCCACACCATTGGTCCCAGGTGTCTCTAAGGCTTGATATTACTGCAGGGCAATGAGCTGAAGCCAGCAACCATGAGTTGGGGTGAACACACGCACGCACACACACACACACACACACACACACACACACACACACACACACACACACACACACACACACACAGTCCAGACTAAAAGAGAGCATACACACATAAATTCACACCTTTGTACAAATGAGTTATCCATGACTTTATATGTGGGAGAGTTTCCAAGTGCATTATGACAAAATATCTGTTGTATCACACTTGGCATGAAGGACAGTTATATAGTATTTTATTGAATTCAATCTTTAAAAGCTCCATTTAGCTTACACTGTGTGTGGTTGAGTGTATTGTTTTGCAATTTATGGCTAGATTATACTGGAAGGCATCATTGGCATCCAGAGAGCTATTGTCCAGTAATGCAGATCTTGAACCTTGCTCAGAATCAAAGTGCCCGAGACTGGATGAGATTAGTGCAGATTGGGTATTGTGAACATCAAACGCTTATTTCCTGAACATCTTGGAGGGAGGCATTGCCCTGCTCGAAGGCATTTCTTTTTTCCTCCAGGCAGGTGTAGTTTGGCAAGGCTTGTTAAACCTGAGACAGTTGATCAAATATTCAGCCAGGCTCATTGTGCTGCGAGCTGAGAGCTTGGATGTAGCTGGTATAGTGCAGTGCTGATAAAAAACAGCTTTATAGTGCCTCAGTGCTGGCCTCCCTTTGTTATTCCTTCCGTTGCCCGGGTCAGCCGTCTGTCAGAAAATTTAATTTTTGTATGATTTCTTTAAAAAGAACCAAAGTAAAGAAAAGGCAGCCTTTAACTGGAGTAATCCATCTTGCGCCAATGGTGTCAGAGTGATTCACGATTTCCAATTTAGCCATGGTTTGAATCTAAAGTAAATCAGGCAGGACGGCTACACCCTTTGTGCAGCCGGACGACAAACCCTCAGTGACAAGAGCTTTCAAATGAACATATCCCCCACATTCATCTTGCTCATTTATTACTTTAGACACCCCGCTGCTTGTCCTACATAGATCAGCAAGCAAAGACCTCCTGGCATTGTGTGTGAGGGTAGAGAAGGTATGGCATTAAAGCTGGCTAGGTGGCTATAGCTTTGATAGAATGAAATGGAGAGGCCCAGGTTTTAAGTCTGTGTTTAACTACATTTGCTTTGATTGGTGACAACTGAATTTACTGAGCAGAATGTGATTGCAATTTAGTGACGACTCCAGCCTGCTACATCTACCCACCGAGATATATTCCAGAAGCATTTCTATTTATCTAGGCATCACATAAATCAACCTTCGTACTGGCCAGCAATCAACTAACAAAGTTTCTTGCCTCTTTTACATGTATTTTTTATTCTACTGTAGGCTATATATGCTCACTCCTTACCACCAAACACTGGGGACCTAACAAGGTATGTTAAAGTAATAAAATGTGTTTTAAGCTGCTATAATCAATATTTTTAATATAACAATGGATACAATAACTATGTGTAATGTGAAACGGGTAGCTCATAAGGACAAACCCACAGAGAATTATCAACCAACTCTGCAGTTCCCTCTCCGGAGCATTTTAGTGTCTTTTCACTCATTGTTTTGGTTTTATGGCCTGAGATTTGACTGTTTTGGATCATATAATACACTATAATAGATGAGCATTTAGCGGCTATAGAGTCAGATGTTTCCTTCATGAGTTGGTGGAGACCAAATTCATCAGGTGGACTGAAACACAACTACAAATGAATTCAAATGCTGTAGGAACAAATGCTGGATGTGTAAATAAGCAACCGTTTGCTAACATTTTAGCCACAACAACTTTATATGGTAATAATCTGTCGATGTTGTGTTTACAGCTTGTTTCCCTGCAGTGGCCAAAAAAATCAGTTCAAGTCTGTCCGTAGGTACATGCCAATTCCCTTAACTGCATCCGTTTTCCCCTCTTGCATCTTTTCATGATCAAGAAGAGAATAATCTTTCTGATAAATTAAGACAGGTATGGTTCTTTTGTTAATTAAATCTACACACACAACACAGATCCATGGTGAATCAGAAAAGCCAACTTCTAAAACCTATTGTAGTTGAGCTGTATTTGTCTGTCCACTTCGAAATGAAACTGCAGTGCATGTTGTGGCACAGTTTTAGATCAGTCCGATCAGCTGCAGCGAAGGTGGGTCTCATGTAGCCTCGCTCCTCAGAGCAGAAACAAGAACACTGGAATGGCCTTCATGATAGCCGACCACAACGATTTTCGGGTCAAGCAACTATCATGAAGCAAGGGAATCAAAAAAGTGAATTGGGATGTACCCAATGTGTATTGTCATCTATTCTGTTAAACAATTGAACTTGAACAAGATCATCTGTCTTTTTCTATTTTTGTACTTGGGTGAACTGCACCAACTATCCAACAATCGTGCGAGCACTTGCTTCTTTGCTTGCAATAAATGTGGTCCAGCCGGCCATAGATCATTTAAACATCATTGCGGATAGGTGCACTGGATCCCAATGCAGCTCCAGTCCTTGCAGGTGTAACCTCAGCATGAGGTCCAAGAGCACCAACAACGTTCTGATTAATTGTTCCTGTCAGTTTAGGTCATTTAGGTCTACCTGTTATTCTGCATATTACTCATATCTGCCCCAACAAAGGCGCACGCTCACAGCAATGCAGGAGGACGTACAGGTACACAGAAGTGCGTACACGGTCAGACACAAACCAACAGACACGGTCACTAACACAAAGACACAAATAAAACCTCATCCAAAGCCCGGCCTCATGTGTGAAAGCAATTCATGCTCAGGCAGTCAGGCAACGCTCCAAGGTATTCATTACTATTGATGTCAGAATCCACAACGAGAAGTGATGGCTGAACCTCCTGCAGTCTGTACTGTTTAAAGCCGAGCTCCTCTCCCCCAGCTGTTGCGCTCTGTCTTCACTTAGAAAGGAGACTGTGATGATTAATGCACTCTCTGCTGGAATCTCAGGGAAAGAACCTGGAGTTTCTGCTGAAGTGTTTCGCTCATATTGTGGTGATTCAGTCACACAATATCAACACTGTGGAGTAACGCTGAAAAATAACAAAATAGAAAATCATGACCGTCTCGCATTCTGCCATGTGTGCTGCTCAAGATAGATTAAGCTGATGCCTGTTTGCTCGGAGTATTGGCTGTTTTTCACTTTCAGCTACCAATTCAACATTCTGAACTTGTAACAGCTTTTATTAATCAAGACGGTTATGGCCTGTAGAAGCTAAGCATGGTAATGACATTGTATTTTGGTTATTGGTTTATCATGGTGGTGGATAATGTTTTATGGCAACATCAATTGTGATGTTTGTAGGCATGTTGATAAAAAGACATTTCCATTCTACTGAGAAAAAAAGGTGACATGGTTCTATGGTGTGACAGCTGCTCTCTCTTCTCTCATTCAGTAGTTGATTACTTTGATGTCTGTTCCCCTCAGGACTCCTGCTCTTTGCTGACGGTGCTCTGTGTTGCTGTTTAACCTGTATACTGATAACACAAACTTGATCCGGCCTGCTGGTGCTGCTGAAAGCTGGAGATACTACTCATCTTGGTGAGCGCAGCTCCCCAATGCTTTTCTCATGAAAACCTGCAGGGTTGGTAGCTTTGTTGTTAATTAAATAACGCTTTAATATATTCTGAGAGCTTCTAATTCCTTTTGCTCTCATGATATACAGTAAGATACATATTCATTTTTGGATTTTGCCTCATTCTCTAGAAAAGTATTACAAATTTTGAAAACTTTCAAGCGACATAATAAAAAACAAATACATGGTCAAAATTAAAAGAGGAGAGGCCGAGATATCTTGACTTTTAGTTCCTAGTATGTTTCAAAAACACTGGATAATACATTTCCCATAATGCAACCAAGCATCATTTCATTTGACCCACCTTGCCAGGTAAATGCCCAAATCTTCCAAACTCAACAAAACACTGTACACAACTGTATTTTGCAGGCTGCATAGTATGATGAGTGTTGTGATGTAAATGTAGGCCTAAAAGGTGCAGAAAATATAGTTAGGGACAAGACTTGAGTAGCTGGAGTTCTTAAAATTTTGATTTATTTTGAGGTGAAAACTGTAATGCGCTAAAATTATCTGCCCCAAATCATAGATGGGTGGCAAATTGAAGACTAAACCAAGAGTGGAGAAACAAAAAAAGCAGACACTTCCATAGAGAGCATGAGGCTTCACTGACTGTGGTTTAAGCATGAAAATGATGTGATACATATGCTATGGCAAGATCACAGTCACCAGATCCCAACCCAGCTGAACACCTATGGGAGATTTTGGGAGCCACATGCTAAACAGCACTCTCCACCACCATCATCACAGCATCAAATGAGGGAATATCTGTTGTTCCATCCCTCCAGTAGAGTTCAGCATGACTAAGAAAGATGAATATGACTAAGAAACTTTGTTTTTTCTTTTAATTTGTCATCAATTTGCAGGCATGCCTGAAATAAATGCTTGAATTATGTTCACAGAGTTGATACTAATATACTCCTTCTCTGACCCATTCAGTACGCTCCCTCTTCCACTCATAATTATTGTAAGACAAACACTGAAGAGGAAAATCCACCCTTACTTGGTAAAAGGCTCAAGTGTGCTTAAGAGGTGTTGGAAAAAGAAATAACAGCCATCAATTTCAACTGGAGACTGATTTTTCTTTCTTTCTTTCCTTCTTTCTTTCTTTCGCCAGTTTATACCCGCAGGGTCATGGTGGGGTGTTGACAGCTCTTGTGCTCCACTCTGTATGTGTGGGCATTAGTTTGCTGTCAGTAGCGCTACCATGGGGTGACTGTTGCCATTAGCTGTTAGATTTCTGATTCACACCCAGTGGGAGTGGGCTCTCAAAAGCCAAGCTGCCAACTGGCTGGGATAATGTACAGTAGGTCTTGCGCCCCTTTTCTGTCCTTTATGACTGAACTGAATCTTCATCTATGTAGTCTTTCTGGCCTTTGTATCTTTGACCATTGGCAAATGAAACTAGGGATGCAACTAAGGATTATTTTCATTATTGATTAATCTTTCCTAATATTTTCTTTCTTAATCAATTAGTCGTTTTGGTCTATAAAAAGTCAGAACATTTACATCACTATTTACCATAGCCCAAGGTGACATCATCAAATGTTTGTCAAACCAACAATATTCAATTTACGATTATATATAACAGAGAAAAGCTGAAACCGGCACACATTTGGAACTTTTTCTTATCAAAATAGTTAACGATTAATTTTCTGTATTTGATACATTTTACTTACTTGTTTTAGCTCTAAAAGAAACAAAAATGAATTAAAGAGATTTTTTTTATCTGGCTTTTCATTTGGGGTAATCCTACCTTGTCAGTCTATAATGTTTTATTTTTGCAATTTATATAATTTTATAGGTTTATTTTTATTTTCTGCTTAAGGTTGCTTTTCTTTTTTTGTGTAATTTCAGCATTTTCTTAAACTTTCCAACGCGTACAGGATATTATGCAATGTTATGCAATACAAAATCATAGAGGATATGGCAAAAAAACAAGCAGTCAGCAGACGGCAAACATAAAGAAATAGTACCAAAGTTCATAGAACTTTCCTTCGTAGCATTAGTCCTTGCAATCAGAGATTCAAAGTAGACAAGTAAACACAATCAGGCTTTGACTGACTCTTTCAATGACAAAGAACAATCCTTGCAGTACCATTTCCTGTTTTAATTTTGATTATTGTTATTGCTGCCATAGTTTCTCTTTATGATTTCCTTGCAGATTTCCCTTTTGCTTCTGCAATTATACAGATGTGTAAAGGACAGGTTGACATTGAGCAGGGCAACGGGGGATATAAGTCAGATTTCCTGGATGGATGGATGGATGGATGGATGGATGGATGGAAGGATGGCTGGATGGATGAATAGATAAGTAATTAGTTTGAAGTGTTACATTTGATCATAAAGAATATGAAGAATCTGGAAATTGTACTGTTAAATGAGGGAGTGTTATCCCTCTTGTCATGATTAATGAAGTTCTTTGTAAATCACAACTGACTGGTTAATAGCTCCATTAGGAATGCCCCCAAAAGATTGACACAGTATCCTGCGGACCACTATCATCCTTTTTACTATGTGTGCTTTGGGGGACATACTGTGTGATTTTGATGAGCTCTAAATCATTTACATCTTCCACTGAGGAAAAGGCTTAAATCCCTAAGAGAGAATGATGGTTTTTGTTTTTTCTTCTCTGCTGGGTTATTTTCCAACCGTTTAAAGAGCTTTTAACCCCACACCAGGCTTTGTTTTCCTCTCCTCAGTGATGTGTAAAAATGTAATTCTTCCTTATCATGACCCAACCATGCAGCCATTCATCCAGCGGCTGCCAGTTTTTATTTGCTCGGCTTTAGTTCACTTGTCAGCCTCATGCCATGAATACCTGAAATGGAATTTTGAGTGCTTAAACACAGGTAGTAATTCAAAGTTTTTTTTTCTCTGATGAAAATTATTACCATACAATACTGTTCACATTAGGATGTATTCAGCTGCTAATAGGGTGATCATTTCTTGTCATTTCATTGCCAAGAACTTTAATAGAATTTCTGGATAATTGCAAAAATGCTAATGGAAATCAGAGCTTTTGGAATGTAAAATGGCAGAAAACAAATTCTATGAAGGCAGATGAATCACCAATATTAATAGTATTGCTACAATCAATGAGAATATAAAGAGAATTGCACATTAGCGTGTTTCTACGCAACAAGCATTTACGACTCAGACAGAGAGAGAGAGAAAAAAAGAGAGAGAGAGAGAGAGAGAGAGAGAGAGAGAGAGAGAGAGAGAGAGAGAGAGTAAGTCACACAAGCATCAAGATATCAGTCAGAAAATGAATAAAAAAATAAAGTGATATGATGCTCAGTAAAGCAGAGTCAACAATAAATAACCAGGCAGGCGATCCAGATTTGCAATACATAAGCAGTTTCAGTCTCCTGTTTAGAGGGACTGTAAGTGGGAAATTGGGAACGTTTCAATTACAAAATACATGGAAAGGGCATCTCTGCAGCAGAATTGATATGTCGGTCCAACAATGTCCAATTAAAAAGGGAGAATGCTTCCATTATTCTTTTATTAGAAGACCGGAGCCTGAAACTGAATCGGAAGACATGCACATTCCCGTTTAAAGGTGGGAGTCTATCAGGCGTGAAATGAATACAGTGCACATAAAATAATTCTTATTTCCCCAGTGCCACCATAATTTGGCTTTGCAATTATATTGAATAAGTACATGCATGTGTGTATGTTTGTGTTTTAATACTGTTAAAACATGCAAAATAGCACATTTATGATGTGAGTTATCATTTATTTCCGTTTCTAAATATCTATGAATAACATTAAGCTTTGAGCATTAAGGCTCAGAAAAATTAGCTTAAGTGCTAGTAGAGAGAAAAAGTCACCTGTCCAGAGTTAACAGTTCTACTAATAAACAACAGATGTGTACATAATTTCAACAACATCCATTTTTTTAGGACCCTCTCTTTTCCTCTTCAAACTGGCCAATACCAGAAATGTGAGTTATGGGCACTGCCTAAATGCAGATGTAATGGTGACATCATCACCTTTCAGGTTGTCACTTGCAAACTGCAGAAAATCCTACATCCTCTCACATGCTTAGCATGGGTTGCAAGTATAGTATTTGTTTTTCTTAGTGAAATATGTCAAAATGAGCAAAAGGGGAAATTATTCCATGTTGCAAATTTAGTGAAAAGGAACCATAAGAGCACAGAGGACAAAAAACATGAAGAAGGTAATCAAAACATTGTGAACTCTTCCCAGTATTCAGCAGAAAATAATTTATAGAGCTGCAACGATTAGTTGATTAACTGATTAGTCGATCGCCAGAAATTAAATCGGGAGCTATTTTCAAAATTAATCAAAAATAATCCTTTTGAGTCATTTAAAATAAAAATTATCTGGTTCTAGCTTCTCCAATATCTCAGTTTTATATCATTATAAGCTGAATATCTTTGGGTTTTGGTCTAGCGCAGAGGTCTTCAATGTTTTTCAGGCCAAGGACCCCTAACCTGAGAGAGAGACGAGCAGGGACCCCCTACTACATATATTTTATAAAAGTGAGTTGCATAATATACTGGGCTACAATAATGTAGGGCGGCCTAAAGCCTATACACCTTTTCATGGTGCCCTACAATACTTAGCCATCAAAATAATAATTATTTACATATTCAAATATCATCATGTTTTATTGTCATAAATGTGGAAGGCACAGCGAATCCATAAGCTTACCTGTATCTGTGGATGGCCACCAGTAAGCCTATTATCATGTTGTTGAGGTTTTGCGAATACGCCGATTTATCTTTGCTAATAATATGTTGGATTCATTTTAATGTATATTTCCTACAAATTTAAATTTTTGGGGAAAAAATAAAGTAACAATTTGGTGGCCCCCCTGCATTGACTCTGAGGACCCCCTGTTGAAGATCTCTGGTCTAGTGGTTGGCCAAAACTTAGTCTATATCCACATTGTTTCACTTGGGAATGCTCTGTTGCTGTCAGAAATTCCGCCTGATTTCACTCTTTTCAGCAGGATGTCTGTTACCTTCCGTTTTGTTTGTATTGGCATTTTAAACTGCGGTGGATTCATGAGGACTATGGTTAACCAATCCTCAGATCTCTGCAGGGTAAATCCAGACAGCTAGCTAGACTATCTGTCCACCTGAGTTTTCTGTTGCACGACTAAAACAACTTTTGAACGTACACATGTTCCACATAAACAATTTTCTTTCCTGAGGCCATTTTGCAGCGGCATTGCGGCTTTTCCTAGTGATTAGCTCCGCCCATGACGATTGTGATTGGTTTAAAGAAATGCCGATAAACCACAGCACGTTTTTCTCCTATCCCGGAATGCTGTGTCGACTAGCCAGACTCCTTCGCAGTGCTGTGGAGGCGGGTCTGGCAAAGCGAGACTTGCCAAAACATCTTCAAAATATAAAACATAAAAAACAACCCTGCAGTTGTCCTACTCACTGCCTGCAGGTGGTGCTACTTTCAGAGCTGCTGGTCTGTAAATGGATATTGTTGGTTAAATCTGGTATCCTGTGCTTCAGTGTGTGTCCTTATTTACTAACAGTTGAATGTGCTCTTATTCTATTCACACGGAAAGAAAAGGGGCATTAGTTCATATGAAAATGAACTTTGCTTGAGTATCTGCTGTGTAACTGGCATGCCATGAAAGGAATAGTTTCATGCAATGAGAAACGGCCTGCGGGGTCTTCATCATGACCCAGTTCAAACTTTGCGGGAAGCAAGAAAGCTCCTTATGTCTTCTCTTCTTCTTGAATACAGTGGAAATGATGGAATACATTAATGTCATTGGAGGACTATGACCTGACACATAAATCAATGGCTATGAATATCTGTGCCCGACAAATCTAAAAAATATGGGTAGAGCATTCTGTTGATTCCCCAGTGACAGTGGGGGGAACAAACTAACTGAGTGGGGAATAGCTTAAATGCTTAACAATATGTTAAAAAATACAGGATTATTGAATCTGTGCACTCCCACTCCATCCAGCTACCTCTTCCAGCTACTACATTGGACCTAATTATCCCATGTAAGCAGCAGCCTAGGGATAAGCCGCATCTGAATACTCAAAACTGTCTGTTATACTTCACAATTTAAACATGCGTAACACTGGTTATCAGCATTTTCTCCTGCTTCAAGCTCCCCGTCCCATTTCTGAAAAGCATAATTGACTTGATATGCTCATCACGTAGCTACGGCATTAAATGTTAAATCCACCTTGATTATCTTCCCCAGGGGTCATCGCTGTGACTTCTGCAAAAGTAAATAAAGCAGCGCTGCATCCACACAGGCGAGCCTCGCAGTGTTAGTTACCCACCACGGTATTTAAAGTCGGAGCCCAAATGAATGCCTCGTTCGCCATAATTAAACAAGCCACCTTGACACATTTCAACAATTAACTTTTAATCACTTGGATCTCCCTAAATCAAAATCTCATGGTTGACGTTTATAACTCAGTCTTTTCTGTGGCTGGGGCGAAGGGTCAGTCTCATCAAATGAAATTTGAAATAAATCATGTGAGGTAATTGAGAGTGTCAGAGGGGCCAGTCTCATCTGGTGACCAAATATGTCGTCTGAGCAGAGCGTGATGGGCTGCTAGGAAGTCAGGTATAACTTGCCAAAAAAAAAGCCATTTGGTGCATGTCTGCGGCCTTTTCTTTGGCCTGTCTTCATGTGAAATGTCACTGTTTTATTGTGTCATTTGTGTAATGTCCTCCCCAATACTAGAACTGTTTTACATTATTTCATCAAACACATCAGGTGCTCCCCACAGACCCTCTCATCACCTGTTTCAAGCATAAATCTATTTCACTCCTCGAAGCTGAATCCCCTTAACAAAATCAGCAATGTCATGGTGCCTTTAGTGAATAATGAAAGCAAAAAGAAAGCATAGTTCATATTGACATTCCCATCTGCATACGTCTTATTCATTCTTTTCACTCTGGAGCAAATTAAACTTGAAGTCAAACTCAGGACATTTTTCTACACTGAAACCCAATTACACTTCACTTACAGTAGACAGCCCAGCACACTGCTCTCCACATTTCAAAGGAAATCTCTGCTGGCTGTGTCATAACTTAAGCATTTTAGCAAATTTAAGATGATTTACTTCTCTCTGTTTTGACTTCCAAGAGAAACTGCAGGATAAATACAATGATATAAACTTTGTTTTTCAGGAAGCTACTGTGTCTCAGAATGGATGAGTCACCCAGTCAGCTGTTTCAACGGCAAATGTGAAGTAATCTGTTTAGATTTGTTTGAAAAAAGACGAGGGTCCGCATACAGGGCATGCTAATAGATTGTCACATTTATTTTTTACTGTAAAATGACGTCCAGTATAAGATACAATGAAAAAACATAGACTGACTTAATCATTACTACTATTTGTGGGAGCTTTACTTCAAGCTATAGCCAGTAGTCATAAAGAAATCAATAGCATAATTTGTTATTATTGTTTATCTATTAGGGGCTTTTGATTTAACAAATTAAACTAAGAGAGAATGACAAAAAAACAAAGGAGAAATGGTGTTGAAAGACTAACATGTAGATTAAGACAAGGGTTACCCAACTTTTGTATTCATAGAAACAGCAAAATTTCAAAGTGGTTTATTTGGTGCATATTTTTACATGTAGCTCTTAGTCTCGGCCCTCCTTCGCTACCAGATGGGTCTGACCCATGAGTTTGGTTGTGGGGCAAGGGGAGCACTGCCCCCCTGGTGGCTGAAACGGGTAATTGCATTGTTTAAAAAATGAGTGGAATAATTACGTCTGGCATGGCAGGATATTTTATAAATATCTTAAATAACACAAAACAACTAAATGGTGGTAGGTAATACATCTGATTTCATATACTGCTTTAGTAAAAAAAAAATATTGTCTGGCTGACGATGCGAGTAGCAGGACGCAAAAAACGAAAATGAATGTTGCTAGTCTGGACATCTTACTGTGCCAAGGTTGCAATAAAGGTTTCGTAAATGCTACATTTGATGTCAGCTTACTAATTGATTGTGGGCTTTGTGTAGATTTGGATTTATGTTTTTTCCACTTTGTTTAAACGGCCAACACAGGCTCACTCCCTATACTCGTCAAACGTATGACGCATGGTCAAGGAACCCTGGCGTCAAGTTTCAACGAAAGAGGTGTACCCTTGACGTTGTTTTTCGACGTGGGGGTCTTCATGTTAATCCCTCATCGTCGGATATCGACGAAAGAAAAAACATGCCCCCCCTTAACTCGAAATATGTCACAGTTTTATTATTGGTATTTTTAGCCCAATAACCACTGTTTTAATCAACATTATTCACGAGATATTATCATGGTTTATATGTATTTCTTTTAATGTTATTATTTCGGTCTATTTCAGCAAGGGAAGCTGGGTTGCATTTTCGTTTATTTATACTTTTTAAACTATAACGCTACATCTATCAACATTTATTTAGATGTTATCATGGTATTCATTTCTTTATTTTAATAATATTATTTCGGTCTTATTACCGGTGAAATATTATAGTATATGCTGTAATACAGAACATTACGATATGATCCAAGCTAGACTCAGTCAAAGCCGATATCCCCCAATGCAATGCGGCCATTCATTTCAAAGAATCGGGCAGCGATCAGCGGATCTTTAATGCCAGTATCGCTTCAATATACATATATACAGTCAGTGGTTTTGTTCCACTAAGTTAGGACACAGAGCCAGGCTAACTGTTTCCCCTGTTTCCATTCTTTGTGCTATGCTAAGCAAACCAGCTGCTGGCTGTAGCTGTATAAATCTTCTCATCCAAGCAAAAATGTCAAACTATGCTAGTACAAGTGTACTTTTGTCATTATTTACATTTAATGCTACTTGGCACTTATACTTTATTACATTCCAGTGGGAAATAATGTACTTTTTACCTCACTACATTTATTTGAAAGCTGTAGATATATTATAATTTGTTATGTCTATACTATATTATATTTTATATTCTCTGCTATATTGCTGTACTTTACTGTAACATATGTTATACTATATCAGTGCATTTCACCTTATATAATATAATACTTTATATACTTTATGTAGGTTAAGTTATTTGTGGGTGGTAGGTAGAATTGTTTTGCAGCAATTTGACATCCATTATGACACACAACTATGAAAAATATAGCTTCTATTTTTATTATTCTTATTTTCATTTATATACTTAATATTGTTAATATAACAACAACAACAACAACAATAATAATAAATATAAAATTATCTATTTATCTGTACTTATCTTTGTCCTTGTGCAACCCTTAAATGATCAATACAGGCTTATCTTAGTTACTAGTTACTTGATATATTGTTATAGATTAAACTACCCAACATTATATAAAGTAGCTAAAATTAGGTCCAGCATTCCAGCTACAACATTACAATGCTGCTTACATGTTATGGGTCCATAATAACAATACAATTATATGCCATATATAATGTATAACACCCTGAAAGGGGCTATTATGCATAACAAGTACTTAGATATTTGACATTTTAACTATATATTGCTAATACATACTTAGGTACTTTTACTTAATGTCATTTTGGATGCTGGACTTTTTACATTGTGGTATTGCTACTTTTAAAAGTAAAGAATCTGAGTACTTTTTCTTATTTCATGTATCTGAGAGAAAAAGATAAACACGAGGAGGCACTGATTGCCAGCTACAAGATTTACAGGAGAGAATTTTAATGACTTGGTCAGCTGTACAGTAGCTATAAAAGAGAGGGAGGAAATACTGTGGAGACCTAGGAAGCAAGGGGACTAACCCCACCTACTGACTGGTGCTTCTTCCCAAGTGAGGAGGGAGAGCAGAGGGCAAATATGGCCCCGAGACAGAGGGTCTGTCACAGTGTAGCCAATGCCAGGCTGATTTCACGGTTGACGTCCCCCAGAGAAGAGAAAGATGTGCCATTACTGCCTGTAAGCATATTCTCCACCAACAGGGGTCACTCTGTGTTAAGCAAAAACGGCTGGCAGCTGATGGGGGAAAAATAGTAACAAGAGGGAGAAAAGGGTAATCAGGATGCAGCATGAATGAAGGTGAGTTTGGAGCGAAAATTACACTAGTGAGAGTGGGTGGTCAAGGGGGAAATGACACAGGAGATGAGTGTGGACATTTTGGTGGTTAAACAGATTGATCCAGTCAAACTACCCAAGCAACAGTCAGATGGACAGGTACAGAAAGAAAAAAGGACAGACAGACAAACAGCAAGGTAAAAAGAAAGGAAAAAAGAGATTGAAAAAGGGAGGTGATAGAGAGACTCCAGTGCGATAACATTGGGCACTAACTTCTCCACTGTTTTTGCTTCTTGAAAACTGGTCAGTGAACAGACTGGAAAGTTCCAAAAATCCCACTAGCTCAGTGATGGCTATGGTGCTATGATCCTCAGGGAGTGAAAAGGATGGATTAGTCCATTTTCATTGCTTGGCGAACGCACGGAACAGCCCTGTCTGCTCATCAATCATTCACAGTACACTCCTATTCCCCAGTAAGCTGCCCCCTCATCCTCCCTTTTCTCTTTCCAAATTCTTTCTTTCCCTTTGCCATTCTTCTTTTGTTCTGTCTGTTCTCCATTGTCAGTCCTCAGAGCCTCAGAGCACAAGTTGAGATACATTAAAGATGAACGGGCAGGGATCTTCCCATAGGATCCTGTCTTTATTTTTTTGAAGTGAAGTCTTTTTATTTTTTCTCTCTTCACTTCTCTGTATTGGTTAGACTTAATATGACGTGAGAGTTTAAGAGTGTTTTCAAGGTAACCCTCCTCCCTGACAATTAGTGGGAGTTAAACAGGCATACAGCCAAAAGATTTAACTCACAATTTAACAGTCAGGAAAACTCCTTGTTAGAGAACTGCACTTTCACTTTCATTTACAACACTAATTCAGGTAGCTTGGATTAGAATGGAATATAAACCTCCAGCTCCCCAGAGACAAAACAAAGCTTTTTGTAGTGCAGGGTTAGCCACAGAGCTGCATAAAACCATCACCACATCTTCCGTCCATGCTTCATAGATTTGAAGTCCAAATGTTTGAGATTTTTATGGGGCACGTAAGCTCACTTGGCCAGCAATAAGACTTCATTAGATGTGGGTTAATATCGACAACATTTGCACAGTAATATAACCTCGCCAAACCTGTCTTTGATTTTGTACAGCACCAAATACAATAACGATTTGAGAAATAATGAGAAAACAGCCCATTTGGAATAACAGCTTATTCGTTTTTAAAATACCTGCTGTTTAAAGGCAGGCAGACCTGTGGACAGTGTCATTTTGCTTCCCTTTTCTTTCCCCTTCAACATCATTCTTAGCTTGGTCAAAACACAAAATCGTGATTCTTCTCCACTCAGAGATTGGAAAGTAATTTCACTGTTCCCCCCTATTTATATGGGGAGCAAATGGATTTTCCATGCAAGCCACCGTGCTCTCCCTTTTCTAACAGATGTTTGAGTATCTGCTTTGCATTCTGGGTGATTAACCCTGGATTTCGTTCGACTAAATTTGGATGCTCTAGATTCTGCTCAGCACTGTTGTGGGATCTAAGTGCTCGCATGCAACACTGAGGTGCTTCCTTATCTTTTTTCGTATCTGCCAGTTGTGGCAAAAGCATTCAGATCCTTACTTCAGAAAAAGTAGTCATACTACTCTGTACTGTAAAAATACTAAAATAAAATAAATAAAAAGTATGTAGGTATAATCAAGACAATGTACATAAAATGTCTCCTGTTACTGTTAAATTATTATATATTAAATCAGACTTGTTTTACTCATGCACTGATTCAAAAGCAGGATTTGTACTGTCATAGTTGGTTTATGTATTGTTCATATTTTACCATTCTGTATAGGACTGCAACTAATGATTATTTTCATCATGGATTTATCTGCTGATTATTTTCTCGATTAATGGATTGATTGGTTTGTAAAAATTAAAAAAATAAGGTGAAGTGCCTGATTGCTTCATCTCTAGTTGTATACACAGTTGGTAAGATTAATTTATAAAATCAAACATCAAACATATTTTGTAAGCTGTGCACTGTGCATGTTTTGTATTAAAAAATCTTGAACCTGAAATTTGTACTTAAGTACTTGAGTTAATAAACTTCACCACTTCTTTCTGCCAACCACAAGATATGATATAATATGAAAACGACATCAAGCCATCACCATTATTTAATGCAGTGAGACGCATTTTGTCCCTTAAAAGCCGCCTCTATTATTACCTCCTCCATACAAACAATAGTGTTTTTCTAAATTATGACTCCCGTAAATTATTTTAGGAGTGTCTACTCTCTGCTTTGGGAACACCTCTCGAAATCAAACAACTCACAAAGTAGTATGTACTTGTTTTTATGATGTAAGGTGCCCTCAAAAGAAGTGTCTTTCTCTTTGTGTGTGTGTGTGTGTGTGTGTGTGTGTGTGAGTGGATTGGCTATAGAGCTCCCTTGTGCACAGTTAAGCTACAAGAGCTCCCCATGTCAATATTAGTGTTTACATTCACACTCAACTGTGACTCAGTTTGGTACTTGTGAGGATGGATGGTTAATCTTGCCTTATGTCACTCTTAACATCCTTGGCAACTGGCCGGATTTATAGACTAATGACTCTGTTTCTGTGGACTGGGACCAGCAATTAATTCAACACAGTGTTTGTGGAGTGAATCAGTTACTTATGCTGTCTTTTCCACAATGATGATAGCATTTACCGCACTATGTGCTTACGGCTCCAACTAACTTAAAGGTCCCATGGCATGAAAATTTCACTTGAAATGTGTTTTTTTAACATTACTATGTGTTCCCCCAGCCTGCCTATGGTCCCCCAGTGGCTAGAAATGGCGATAGGTGTAAACCAAGCCCTGCTTTTGAGAAAATGAAAGCTCAGATGGGCCGATCTGGAATCTGAATCTGAAAAAGCAAGGTTACCTCCCCTTTCTCTGCTTTGCCCACCCATAGAATTTAGCCCACCCATGAGAGAGAGACATTATGGCTTTCAAACAACCAAAGTGGCAGTTGGTCAAGGCAATAGAACGGTTGTAAGTGTCATTCTGGGAGACTTTTGATGTCGACTGAATATAATGTTGTTAAGAAATGATTACAATTTTATTGACTGATTTAATTTATAGAATAGAAAAGAATATTTATAGAATATAGATCTGTATTTTCTATTTATGTATTGTACATTTATTGTGTGTTTATTTTCTCTGAATTGTATATTTATTTTTTAAAACTGCACTGATCAGTAATTATATATCAACAATTTCTATGTGTATTATGAAAGGGGTCTCCAGTAGCAGAAACCCACAGAGAATTATCACCCAACTCTGCAGATCCCCTCAGCTCTACAGACGTTGTTGGCGTCTTTAAGCTCACATCGCACAACTTCACTATTTTGTTACAGTCTAAAAGCTGTCATTACTCCCAGCGTCACTTTCAGCTGCAGCAGATGTCGGATTCCAGTGAAAAAGCTCTGAGAGACCCATTGAGTGCTACCATCCACCAAAACGGATAAAGTTAGCAACTAGCTGGTGAACATAGTGGGACATTTTGCAGCTAAAAAAAACAATGTGAGATGTTTGAGACCAAAACAGAGCCAAACAATGAGTTAATATCAGATTGGATTAGAGTAGACTTACAATTGTTACGTCGCCAGAAATACAACTCCAAATAAATGTTGCTGTGTGTATGCTGGATGTGTAAAAAAAAGCAACTGTTTGCTAACATTTTACTTATAAGGTTAAAATACGTAAGTGTTGTGTTTAAAGATTGTTCAGCGGCTGTTCAAGTGGCCAAAAATACATATATTTTTCTGTATTGTATAGAGCTAGCCAGGGACCATGGTTTTCATTCCACTGGACTCCACTGCTTCTAAGAAATATGGATGATAATGTGGAAAATGAACTTGAACTATCAGTGACATGCCCTTAAGCAAAGCACTTGGAATCCAAACCTTTTCATTAGAGTAAGGTAAGACACTCTGTGCAGTAAGTAACTGTCTGAATGGTTACTTCTCCAAATTGTTGCTTGAATAAGGATATGTTTTCTCCACCAGTTAATTAAGGTTCAAAAAAATATGCTCAGGGCTTTTGTGTTTGCGCTTCACATCCAGCACAGACAAATTATTTGTGTGTCTTGCTAATCCGGGGTTTTATAGAGTCGCCTTTGGAGATAAATCGAGATAGAGCACATGCCACATCAAAGCATCAAAGCAGACTGAGATGCAGATGGACTTTGTGTCCCCTCATTACACATGCACTAAACCTCTTGGCTGCGATTTCACTTGCCACTGGTGAAGGGATCCATGGCTACTTAACCAGCTGTAGCCTGAGCCCCGTGTGACAAATTGCCAAACACATTTATTTCTCTCAATCGATATTACTAGCTATACGTCCATCACTAAATGCTCTTTATAGAAGCTCATTTCCTGTGTCAGTTCATTTTTCCCCCTTTTGTTTCCCGTCTGTCTTTCTATCTCCATTTCTCTTCCACCAGGTCTCTTAATAGCTCTTTTATCTAATATACACACACACATGTATACACACACTTGCACACCGACCCACATGTACACACAACAGGGCACATCAAAATCCAAATAAATGGAACTTGCTCCCACTTCATCAGACCGAAAAATAACTTCCTCCTACCCACTTTTCCTCTTTGCATTAAAATAACTTTGGTTTGTTTCAGTTATTCACATCTGCACTCTTGTAAAGTTGATAAGATTAATACGTCAAATCAAACTTGTGGAGGAAATGGGGGGTTCAAATTTCTTCCGAATACAAAACGGGTAACCTGCAGCACAAATGCAATTTCTCGTGACATGGCATCACACTACATGACATGAATACAGAGATAATGGTCCAATAACTGCATAATAAGAACACTCATGCGAGCATAATACTTATACATTAAATGTAATATTTAATGTATTTAAAAGGTCGAAAAAAACTTGCAGAAGAATATTTAAACAGGTTCCAAGTGACATGTGCCAGAATTGATGATACATGTTCAATGATCTATATGAGGAAAAATGGCAACATGATCTTTTGCACCTGTAAAACAGCACACTGACACACTGTAGCAATGCTGACTTCCTCAAGACCTGGGATTGTGTAGCTTTGCAACGAAGCATGCATCTGTAGATCCCCATCTGCCTCTGGGTTTCCACAGTGTGTTAAACGGAGTGGGCATCATCAATCACTGCCATCCCCACATGGGTACTGCCAAGCCCCCAGAGAGAGAAGCAAGAGCTGGGCAAGACAGAGAACCAGGCTCCCTGCCTCCAGCGAGAAGCAGCTTACATATTACGCATCCGAGAGGCTGGCCTGGTAATGTCCCTCAAGGGCTGCCTTCATGCTGTGCTCAGTGGCTGCTGGGGGACAGGCTGCTGCTGCAAGACTAAACGCATGAGACTGAACATCACATTAACGCCAGGGCGAGCCTTGGGAGGCCTGCCACTGTAGATTGAGAGGCCAGGCCCACCACAACAATTAAAAAGAAAATGATTAACAATTAGCCTGCTATTGAGAAAGAAAAAAAAAAACAAGCGGTTTACTGAGACAACTTTTCCACTGCTGTAGACCCATTTGTGTAATGGGGGAGCATGTATATTCTGTTCAAGATAGTGAAGTGCACTCCATATGCTGATGAGTGTGCATAGCCCACGGGGCTCAGCAGGGTTTGTGCCTCCTACACCATGCCGCCCAATCCTACGCACTCCACTCGTCTGAGCAGAGGGAGAAGAGAGAGCGAGGTCATCTCTTTAGTTTGTAGCATACTGTTGGCCTCAGCACCACTCATGCTCCTCTGTTGTAAACGGCAATTCTACAATTTGCTAATTTAAGAGAATTTTCAAAATGCTATGTCCCATTGTTGTTCATGGGTCATCATTACATTCTGGATTTGTTCCTGTGCCTTACATAAGTTTGCTGCGTATGGGTTGCAATGCCACTTGTCGAATGCTGACTCAGAGGGACTTTTATAAATTGTAAAATAAATCAAAAGACACAGGAGAAAACATATTTGATAAAATACACTGACAATTGAATGATACATTTGCTGGCCCGTACCCGAGTGTGCTCTGGATTGCCTGGAGGTTATTGCTGTGTACTTTATCCACTGTTGGTCATCCATCACCTGGGCACAGTATCAACCACAGTCTCTCACTCACATATGCAGAGAGAGAGACAGCAAATGCAGGCTGCAAGCCACGCTGCTATATATATATATATATATATATATACAGTACAGTTTGGACACACCTTCTCATTCAATGCGTTTCCTTTATTTTCATGACTATTTACATAGCCACCCTTTGCTCTTGGCATTCTCTTGATGAGCTTCAAGAGGTAGTCACCTGAAGTGGTTTTCCAACAGTCTTGAAGTTCCCAGAGATGCTTGGCACTTGTTGGCCCTTTTGCCTTCACTCTGCGGTCCAGCTCACCCCAAACCACCTCGATTGGGTTCAGGTCCGGTGACTGTGGAGGCCAGGTCATCTGGCGCAGCACTCCATCACTCTCCTTCTTGGTCAAATAGCCCTTACACAGCCTGGAGGTGTGTTTGGGGTCATTGTCCTGTTGAAAAAGAAATGATGGTCCAACTAAACGCAAACCGGATGGGATGTCGCTGCAGGATGCTGTGGTAGCCATGCTGGTTCAGTATGCTTTCAATTTTGAATAAATCCCCAACAGTGTCACCAGCGAAGCACCCCCACACCATCACACCTCCTCCTCCATGCTTCACGGTGGGAACCAGGCATGTAGAATCCATCCGTTCACCTTTTCTGCGTTGCACAAAGACACGGCGGTTGGAACCAAAGATCTCAAATTTTGACTCATCAGACCAAATCACAGATTTCCACTGGTCTAATGTCCATTCCTTGTGTTTCTTGGCCCAAACAAATCTCTTCTGCTTGTTGCCTCTCCTTAGCAGTGGTTTCCTAGCAGCTACTTGACCATGAAGGCCTGATTCACGCAGTCTCCTCTTAACAGTTGTTCTAGAGATGTGTCTGCTGCTAGAACTCTGTGTGGCATTCATCTGGTCTCTAATCTGAGCTGCTTTTAACTTGCGATTTCTGAGGCTGGTGACTCGGATGAACTTATCCTCAGCAGCAGAGGTGACTCTTGGTCTTCCTTTCCTGGGGTGGTCCTCATGTGAGCCAGTTTCGTTGTAGCGCTTGATGGTTTTTGCGACTGCACTTGGGGACACATTCAAAGTTTTCGCAATTTTCCGGACTGACTGACCTTCATTTGTTAAAGTAATGATGGCCACTCGTTTCTCTTTACTTAGCTGATTGGTTCTTGCCATAATATGAATTCTAACCGTTGTCCAATAGGGCTGTCAGCTGTGTATCAACCTGACTTCTGCACAACACAACTGATGGTCCCAACCCTATTAATAAGGGAAACAATTCCACTAATTAACCCTGACAAGATACACCTGTGAAGTGAAAACCATTTCAGGTGACTACCTCATGAAGCTCATTGAGAGAACACCAAGGGTTTGCAGCGCTATCAAAAAAGCAAAGGGTGGCTACTTTGAGGAATCTAAAATATAAGACATGTTTTCAGTTATTTCACACTTTGTTAAGTACATAATTCCATATGTGTTCATTCATAGTATTGATGCCTTCAGTGAGAATCTACAATGTAAATAGTCAAAATAGTAAAAATAAAGAAAACGCATTGAATGAGAAGGTGTGTCCCAATTTTGGCCTGTACTGTATATATGTATTTCTGTGTGTCAAAGTTAGGATAACAAGTCATAACTTTTACTGTTAATCTCCTCCTGTCTTAACAAAACATTGTCACAAAAATTATGACCTTTTCTTTGATTCTGTCTTTATTTTTCATTTTGTTTTCATACAAACAGAGATGAAGCTGAAAATATGTGCTTCCAAAAGTACAGGTTCAACTATTTTTTTTATACGAAAACTGAGATTACAATAATTTGACTTTATTAATTAAAATGCTGTTTATGCTAATTGGCTGTTGAAATGAATCACTGCATCAATGCATCGCGATGCAGACCTGTGTGATTCTGCATCAGTGCAGGGACAGACCATAATCGATTATTGCCTAATGATGTTACTTGTTGATTTTCCGGTTGCTGTTTTTTTAGTTTTTGTCTTTTGTGTGATGTCTGCTGTGTTCAGACTCCACTACATTCAGGAAGTGTCTTTTTTAAGAGTAGATACAATAAAAAGGGGAGTTCATATATATATCTGACTGCTTGAATTTGTTGATGAAAACCATGTGTAGAAATATATAATAATATTGAGAAGGTGATGCATCATGATGCATTGTGATATTGAATTGATTGGAATCATTGACAGGATAATCATAATTGAATCTAAACGTGACACCAGTGAAGATTCACACCCCTAATATTTACTGTGCATTTTAGTTTCCGAATTCTGATTGTGAAATATATACTCCAAAACACTACACCTGCCAGTAATAAAGGTAAATGACGATTCATAATTGTCTGCAATCTCAATGAACTGCTCTCTAATGAGTAAACTATTAAGCGTCTATTATATAGAGAGTAGTGAATGATTTAACAAGGGAGTGATTTCACACATAGCACCTGTTACCATTTTCATAAGGACTATTTCTTTGGTAGAAAGTTGTTCTGATAAAAATGGTGTGGGTTCAACGCTGTGAGCACAACAAACAAAATCCTATTTACCTCAATTTGTATTTGGGTGGAGACAGAAACCTCAGAGGTAGATATCTTAAAGTTTTAGCACATGGAACAGTAATCTCCATGTCTACATACAACTACTGGTAAGTGAGAAAATGTTTTTTTTGTAACTTGGATGAACTGCCCCTTTAAAAAAATAATGATATGAAATGACTGGGTTGCAAAATGTAATCTGTGATACAGGCGTAGACTCAGCGGGAATTAACCGAAACAATACAGGATGTTAATGCAGAGACGAGCATGCAGCACAAGAACAACTGAGGGCTTTATGCCAAAAAGAAATATATGTAAAAACAGTATAATGGCAAAGCCCAGCACTGCTATGTATCAAGCCACACTCTCATTCCACATCTATGACATCCCTAGTTTGATTTGTGCATCTGCATAGGACACATATTTAAGACATAAACATACAGAATGACTTGAAGTTGCAGTACCTTCTGCCTATTGAGAGCCTATGCAGCACAATATACAATGTGAGAACAAAACCTATAGCTGCATCTTAATATTATTGTGATGACAGACAGCAGATCTGTAATCATAAATAATTAATTGTCATATCTGTGAATTTCCACCTCATTGTGCGACCACCTGCTGATACCGACGCCAGGAAGACATGTGAAAGTACATGCAGCATCTCAGACAATTCCTTGCTTGTTTTCCTATTAATTTATTAAGAGTGTCTCCCCATCAGCTACCCTGGTTTAAAAACAGTGTGATGCGCGATACCCTAAGTCTGGAAAATTCCCAAACAGCGTGGAAGTCTCCCAGATTTAAAGTATGCATATTCATAAGTCATAATCATGGCTGAAACTCTGTACAACTTCATTACGTATTCATGCACAGGGACTTTTCTTAGATAAGTTAAACTACTTTATGTTAACTCTACGGTTCAACAGTATACTGAATAAATAGGGATAAGGAAAAGTGACCTGAATGTATCTGAGACAGGAGGAAGCTTGGATTAAATATGTTAACCTTGTAAAAGCTTCTTACACCTTATTATGGTGACTTTAACAAGTGATACAGTTGTTTACTTGGCCAATGAATTAGAATTTAAGTGTGGCACAAATGCTGGCACAAATTGCTGCATTTTAGGTAGTCAGAGTAAAAAAATATAGAACAAAATTGAGTCCAAAGATACAATAAACACATGGCTAACAGATACTACAGAAAGAATAAAGTGTCATTTAGAAATAGTGGACATCTTGCCTAACGTCTTACTTCGGCTTACAGGGAGTGTGTTTTCTTTTGAACTGCTGCTGTTTATTTCTCATCCATCTGTCAAGGAAGAGTTGCAACATGTTGGCGTGCACGCACCGCCTTTGTCTTGTAAATTCAACTTCTGACATCAACGAGACTGCAGAGGGTTGTTGCTCGACAGAAATAGACTTCTGTTTAGTTTTTTTGGTCTTTTTTCCCTCCTGTTTCCAAACAACAAAGCACCTCTGTATCAAAACCGCAAAGGGTGCACCTTGAAGTAGGATCCAAATATAGAAATCTTGTAAATCAGGCATGAATTACCACTGAGGTGGCTGGTGACTTGGAACATTTCAAACACCCTCAGAAAAATGATGATGTTGGGGATGACAGAGAAAAGGATTTATTATTAAGGAGTCAAGCAAGCGAAGAATGCCCTTTGTAATAATGGAGCACAGGAACATTGTGGTAGTACCTGGGGTAAATTAATAGAAACAAATGCATTTTTCACTATGAATATAACAATTAATGCCCCTGTGAGTCTGATATTGCTTTTTAGCTGAAAATGACTCCCCTTCAAACTAAACTTGTATGTATTTTGGAGTGAAAATGAAAAGTTTTTCGCAATCAATACGTAATTGCCTGAGATTTAAAAATACTGTGCCAGTACACTGCACAGTCTGATGCTGGATCAATAGAGAAATGTATCTGGTTCACAGTAGGAGAGAAGGAGAGTGGATCAATAATAAGCAAATTTCCAGGAATTGCAAGAGGTATCGACTATTTAATTCGCCATTTCTCTCAAAAGGTGCATCAAAGACTCATGATAAAGAAACGCTAATGGGCCTTTGTGAGAAAGACTTAGACTACAAGGTGCAGATGAGTGAACGCTTGTTGCAGAGAAGCGAAGCCATGCATGAAACCTCAAAGTCACTTAATCCTTTAAAGTAGACCAACTACCTTTTTTAGGCCTGGAGAAGACATAGTTTTCGATGATGCATCATGTTCATGCTGTAAATTGGGAGTAAGTATGGTGATGTATAAGTTTCTAATTGCCAACAAATGAGGTTGATACTTAGTTTTGTCTGTTCAACCAAAGCTTGATAAAGCTTCTTCTTCTGTGCCATAGACATTCATTGTTGTCCAAAACATCATTGAGCCACATCATTGCCCTGGGTGACATGTTCCGTACTATTAACATATGTATATTACACACATGTAAATACTCACTAGAGCAGTGATTCCCAACCTGGGAGTCGGTCGGGACCCACAGAAGGGGTTGTGTGATGAATTTCAGGGGATACAGTACGAGATGATTACTGGTTTAGAAAATTAGAAAATCCTTTTCTCAAACTTTTATCTTTTACTAGCTCATTTCAAGTAAAAAACGTTATAGGTTTACCCCTCCAGGCCTTTTATTATTGTTCCAATAAAACAGTCTGAGAAGGGAAAATAACTTTTTGTTTCCGCTTACAAATCTTAGAAATGCAACCTGTGAAAAGCGGTCACAAGGAGAGATTGCTTCACAATGCATGAGGGGGTCGCAAGCTAAACAGTTGGCAACTACTGCACTAGAGCACTAAATGTGTATTAATCCACCACTTAAAATAATCCCCAACAAATGGACTATTACTGCTGTTTGCTAAAAACTACAATTCACAGCTGTTTAGGAATTTACTGTGACTTTAAAAAACAAAAGCTAAATATTTGCCATTTTAATGGGCTTGTGGCTGAGAGCAATGGACAGGGTGAAAAAGTTGAGAGAGATGAACACGTTTTGATCTTTTAATGAGATTTGTTGACAATTTGATTATCGCCAGCCTTATCCTGTAAATGGGAGATATGCTATTAACATAATGTCTTCATTTAAAATCTGCCCTTGAGGACGACTTTTGCAACTGATAAGATCGCATTCAAATTCCAGACATGAGTGGGTGTAATTGCCCAATGAATTTTGGTATTACAAACTGGCACTTAAGAATTTAAAAGTATTGAAATGATGTGAAAGAAGCTGCAACCATCCATCATAAAATGCATTTCACATAAAAACAATTTCTAAAGTAAATATTTGAATTTTGATTTAGCTTGTTTTACCCTTTTCTAAACAGACAGACTTTGATGGCAGTGGCTTGCTCCTTTAGGCGAGGTAAATATTCACTCGGATGGGTTTTAATACAGAACAAACACCGAGAAATGATCTGAAGATCGACACATCCCTGCACACAGGTTTGTTGGTCCACCTTTCCTAGATATCCTGCAACAAACATGAAGACAAAACAGATGAATCATGAAAAAAAAACAGATAAAGAAAACTAAGAAGGAAAATGTGATAGATGCCTTTGTGAGAAAACAGGGAAAAAATGCTTACACAACGAGGCTGACTGACGCTTATGGGCATTCAGGTTTTCTTGTGATGACTCCTCATGATTTATGTAGGTAGATGCGTCTCCTTTGACCTTGAGAGATGCTTCACTTTGTGCTGATGTTCGGGTTAACTGGGGATTGTGGGAATTGGAGGTCCCTCTGAGGGATCTTTTTTTTCTTGACCTCACACAGGTTTTCAGTGTGTGCCGGTATCATGATCAATATCCACCTCAGTTCATGTGGGTTTTTCAGAGATACTGTATAAGGTACTGATGATGGATTGAGGTTTTGATATTGCTTTGAACCCACCTTGCCTGGAAAATTCATTTTGTGATATTTCGCCAGAGTGTAGAACATTGAGTTTATAACAACAACTTTGATTTTCAAAATATAAAACAAAAATGAACCATTTCTGGAAACTGCCGTGATATTGCAATGCTTCCATCATTTTAAAACCTTTTCCTTTTTATTAGCATTAGACGTACTGTAGATCATTGGAAGTTCAAAAGTAAAAACATTTTCTCTTGATAAAATCTCCTTTCACTACATATTAATTAGAATTTAAACCTTATGGACATTCATCATTATCCCCATCATCCCAAATCTCTTTTCTGTCATTTCAAAGATTAATGATGATCAACTGAATTGACTCTCATACATTCTCATCAGCACCCTGAGGGGAATGTTAAAAGCTGCTAAATCAGTGTATTCATCCAAAGATTTTAAATATTCAGATGAGTCCCCGAGGCTTCGATGCAATAAAAGCTTATTTACCGGGGCATGGGAAATACACCTTGCATCTTAATACACTGACAGAGTGAGAAGATGAATAGCGTGGTTACATCTGTATCATGTTCACGGTAGATCAATCTGTCACTCTGCTGCGGTTGATTATTCAATATTGTCCTTGGCCTTAAACTCCACCAAGTGAGATTTATGCCGTCAGTGCAAACAGACAAAAACAAGACTGTGTGGAGACATCTGATTTCCTTGATTGGAATCCATCATTTCACTGGTGGAATTTGCATCCAGCCGTCTTTTTACTATTTCTTTTTAGAAGTCATGAAGTCATGACAAATGCTATAATTTTGAGCTCTTTACACCGAATCCTGTGCAATCACTTTGTTCACTTTGTCATAAGCACTGTAGACAGTTTTGTAAATCTGGAAAAATAATAATTTACATGAAAACCATTCTTTTTTTAAAGAGGAAAACAAGGAAAGTACAATTTCCTCAGAGACCGAAGATGAAACGGAAACATGGATGAAGTCAGTGATGACTCACACAACACATTCATTTGGTTCAATTTACAGTGTTAGATGAAAGTTTCCAGTGCCATCACAGTCTTGAGTTTGTACTGGCATGTTTACTTATCTTCAAAATTAACCCTGCTTAATTTGAAGTAAAATGTAAAAAGCAGGAGAGGATACATTTATTCCCTGCAGATTCTGGTAACATAACAACCATCTAGTCCTGACAAGTAAAATGTTTTTAAAATATCCCTCCCCTGTTCCACCTCTAATGGCACGACTAAATGCTGAGAAGCTCTAATCTTCTCCATGGCCTGTATTATGTAAAACACACAGGTAAGGTTAGACATTGCCTGAGTCACATTTCCACTGTTTGTTCAAAGACACAGGGCCGTATTTCTTAGATAAATATGCTGAGAAGTGTTTTCATCAACAGCTTATTCCGAACAGCGTGCAGAAAGTCAAGTCCCAGATTTAATTTGATATAGTTATTAGTGGTCATAAGCCACAGAAAATTAAGGCAAGCAATACATTCTTTCCAAAACTCAGATTACAGACCAAATTCCTGTTATAATTTACCATACTTAAAATATTTGTGCACCCATACAGTTTTCCTGTGCATTGAGGGACTATTAGCGACATTCAAGATTGATTTATGCTTGAAGCATCTGCGACGGTCATGAGTGTCCACACAGACAAAGTACATCACATCATCAGAACAGCCCCCAGGTTTTCGCCTGTCCATGCACATCTGACATCTCCTAACTACGCGAAAGCGAATGGGCGGAGAAAATGGACAAACCATGCTGTAGACGTGAGATTTCGATACTGTACATACAAGCTTTCTGTCCATCAGGAACCTCTGAATCAGGAATCAGGTAAATCACAGAGAGTCCAGGCCGAGCAGCTGGAGGACATCAAAGAGAAAACCAGAAAACATTTTCTCCATAAAAAATGATCCTGTTTGACCAAATCATTTACAGCACTTCTCTCGAGAGATCAGATCCACTCGCCAATGTTACATAGGGCAAGAACAGGCACAGGGTGGAAATGAATGAAATAAAGAGTCTGCATTCTCCCTATTACAAGTCAGCGTCGCACTGACATGATTTTAAAGCTGTTATATTAAAGGAACACGCCGACGTATTGGGAATTTAGCTTATTCACCGTAACCCCCAGAGTTAGACAAGTCGATACATACCCTTCTCATCTCCGTGCGTGCTGTAATGCTGTCTGACGGCTCCAGTGGCATCAGGCCAGCACAGAACATGCAGGTGAATGGTTCCAGCAATCCTACTGCTCCGAATAAGTGACAAAATAACGCCAACATGTTCCTATTTACATGTTGTGATTTGTAGAGTCACAGCATGTACAAAAAATAAAGTAACATGAGACACAGCCGTCTTCTAACTGTAAACAAACCGGGAACTATATTCTCAGGCGGAAGAATATAGTACTTGGGCGGAGTGATATGCTCGCAGCAAGCCTGTCTGAGAATATAGTTCCCGGTTTGTTTACTGTTAGAAGATGGCTGTGTCTCATGTTATGTTGTTTTTTGTACACGCTGTGACTCTACAAATCACAACATGTAAATAGGAACATGTTGGTGTTATTTTGTCACTTTTGTCACAATTGGGAGCAGTAGGCTAGTTGGAACCAGTTACCTGCAGGATCTGTGCTAGGCTAAGCTAATGCTGGAACCGTCAGGCAGCGTTACAGCACGCACGGAGATGAGAAGGGTATGTATCGACTTGTCTTACTCTGGGGGTTACGGTGAGTAAGCTAAATTCCCAATAAGTCGGCGTGTTCCTTTAAGGTAAAACAGTTATGCAACATTGCCTTAACTATCAATTGAAAACTATGCCTTAGAAATCTACGGTGTAAAGATCTTAGTCTAACTCCATTTTAACTGTAAGATGTTCCATCTTTGTCTATGCTTGTGCAAATGGAGCTTGGTTCATGTAGGAACATGAAGTCATTTGTGTCATTCATGTGAGCTGATCATGAGCTGATCTTCCTAAGTGCCAACTCATTCACATAACAAACCAGCCAATAAGCATTACTACATGCATCTGCTGCTGGCTGCTTATCACTAACCAGCAGCTGTAGCAGCATTGTAGGCTCACCAAACCATCCTTCACCAGGGGCACTTCTAGGATCAAACTTTCATGGGGGCTCAGCCCCTAATGAGAATGTGACACGGATAAAGTACCTTGCAAAAAGTGTTAACCCCTGCTGCTAAATCAGTAATTTCACTGGATAACAATGAATATATGTATTTATTATTATAACAGATGATAAATGCTAAATATTGAACATTTGAAAAAACTACAAAAGTCTCTAGACTACCAGAATCAAATGAAATGATAATGAGGTGTAAACAATAAATAAATAAAAATTAAAACGTTCCTTGACTGGGTTACAGGTGCATAGCATTGACACAGGGTATTAAACCTGTTTCTTTGAACCTGTGATTGTTTGCCCTCTGTCACTAACAGACAAGTTCGCAAACTCTTACTTGAAGCACTAAAATTGATAAAAAAAAAAAAAAATTTGTTTTTATTATTATAATTTTTAGGGAGGTTGACATGTTGTTTAATTTTAGCTGTTTAATTCACTTAGACTAGACTACCTTTTGACTTCCACTTAGAATTCAAATTTATATTTCTGCCTTAGAGCACTTTATCACGTGCACATGAACAACATTGTTACTCCTGTTTGCCCTGTTCCCCTTGAGGGTTTTTCAATTCAGCAAATCTGACATCATCAAGCGCTAGCTGATGTGGTTCAAAGAGGAGCCATTCCAGCCCTTGGGTTTGTCATTTCCCATCCAGAAGTGAACACGAAGAAAAAATAAAAGTGTGACAATATATTCTGAATATAATTACAGCCTGTGTGTCATGTCTGGACCCCCACTTCCCAGATTAGTTATTGAAATAAAATTAAAAGAGCTCTAATTAACTGAGCTTCTAGTGATTAAAGGAGACAAATAATTGCCAAACCCTGAGCAGCAACTGAAAATAAAGGGGGAGCTGCAATGCTCTGCACATTTCCCTCGGTATGGCCAAGGCCATCCTATGTTCACTTCAAAAGCGCAGCAGACATCGTTGTATTTGTTAAGCAAATGAGCATTTTAGATTTACAGAGCTGTAATATGACATAATCAAGTTATCATTTTTCAATTAGACTAATTAGGAGGCTGATCCAATTTAATTAAAGTGTTAAAAGGCTCAGAGGAAGCCAGCCACACATAAATGAGCCTATTATGTTTTATTTATTTTTTTCAGGTTGTGGCTTCAGATGCTCGGGTGAATTTACTATCATTCTCATTCACTCTCCATCTAATTGATTTAGGATATTGATAGTAAGGAATGAATCACTTTGTTTTATTTGTATCGCTCCTTGGTACAGATGAAACTGGAAAAAAAAGGAAAGATCTAAAAAAATAAAAAACAGTAAAAAGGAATGCTTCGTGGTATTATGACTTAGAGTTTTGCTGTGCGTCAGTGGACACTAATGAATTGGCACTGTCAGCGGTGTGAACTCTAGACCCGACAGTGGGGATGTGCTTAGTGGTCGTGCTGAAGCATGTCAGCAGACTAGGCCCAGTGAGCTTGTAAGACAGAAATGAGAACCTGAGAATGAGAGAAAGAGGAGGGGGCACAAAAAGAGAGAGAGAGTGAAAAACGCCAACAGCAAAGGCCTCATCAGCCATGTTTGATAAAATCAGCTGGCTCTATACACCCGGTCTTAAGGATGTAGGATTCCTTTTCACCCACGTTATTACTGTCACACAGTCCCACTAGAGATTACCTTTCATAATTTGGTATTGGATCAGGTGCGAAAAATTCTCTCTCACAGAGCAGGATTAATTCTCTCTCTTTAAATCACCCTTCCTGTCCCCCCTCTTTGCTGTGTCCCTCGACCCTTTCCTGCCTCCCTCCATCTCCTCTTCTCTCTTCATTCTACCACTCCTTCTTCTTCCTTCTTCCTTTCCTGGTCCTTTTTGCCTCATACTTGAGGGCAAACAGCTCATGAAAGAAACTTGATGCCTCCCACAATGACAAACGGTCATTTAAAAAGGCCAACCTGTCAGGCAGACCGCACGGCAGAAGGCATTGCAGAGACAGATGAAGGAAAAATATACTCAAGGTAAAGGAGACAAACGATCAGGGTGAGTTGAACAGGAAGGGATGAAGATGAAGCGGGAGGAGATGAGGATGAAGCGGGAGGAGCTGAAGACTCCTCGGAGGAAAGAGACTGAAGGTTCCTGACTTCCTGTGCCAGCGTGAAGCAGCCTCACTATATCTTGAGTCTGTTTATGTTAATCTATGTATTCTGCTGACTTCAAGTAAGTGCAACCACTTCATATTTGAAAAGTTTCAAGTTGAGCATGCCGGTCCTCTGTGAATTTGCTGGAATGTCACTAGAAATTACCAAAGTTTTCATTTAAGCCCACAAATAAACAAATGAATAATTCAGTTTGTAAGTCAATCCATCCACCCATCCATCAAACCAACCAACCACGTGATCCCCAAAAGGCCACAAAATCCTGTAATGTAAAATATGGAATATTACCACTTAAATGCAGCTATTTTACCAGTCAACAACAGAGAAAGGAGAATATATTTTATCATACAATATTTTTGAAATCAGGGCTGAACAGTCAAGCAGTTTATTAAATGCGTCTGTAATAAAACTGTACTGTTACGATGCTGTAGATAAAACTGAATAGATTGTTATAAAAGTACACTTTTATTTTTCTGCCACCAGCAGTTGGCTTCAGTTGAACACAATTGCTAGAAGCAACCGCTACTCGCACAAAATGACATTTTTACGTCCACATTTTTTTCAGATCAGTATTGACAAGCATCTTTTAACCACTTCCCAGATGCCAGATTGTTGGCGCATTATCTGCAGGTTTTGTTAGGGTTGTTTGCGATTGTTGATTTGTGATCAGTTTTCTGTCGACTAATTTAGAGTGACAATACAGTATTTGGTCTAACTCTTGTTTATGGAACATCACTGTTTTGTGATTTGTAGTCACTGTTACTTTACAGTTTTCATCAGCCTTTACTGGATGTGTGTTTAACTTGCTAGCTTTTTTCAGTTAGTTTGCAGGAAATGATTGTAGTTCACCATTTTGTACTAACAGGAAATGAAACCAGACGTGCACAGATGGACATTAATCAAACTGTTATTTTAGAAAGCTACTGCCAATTAAAGAGAACAAAGGCAAAGGAAATGATGTCTGTTCCAATGTAATACTTTACTTTTGGCGTTCAGAGATGTTCCCGGAGCTGTCTCGCCACTTTCAACAATTTCTTGTATTTTTTCCAAGCTGTGAACAGCTTCTCTGTTTCCTGTGTATGCTATGTTGTGGATCAATAGTGTCTATCAATAGCACACTTGAAATCAAGCTAATTTAGAACGGACATCTGTGAGCACACTTCATTTCCTCACATAGTTAGCATTTAAAAATTTGTATCTACTATAGATCTGGGACACAGCTAAAGAGAAAGATCGTCCTACACTATGTCATTTAAAGACACATTTAAATTTGTATAGTGTTGGTGTTTGAAATAAGATATAAGCATAAGATGACAGGTGCATTGATGAAATCAATTGTTTCATGTTGATGTTTTCCCTTTTTCAAAGAAAGTTTTTTTAATCAGTTCTACCAGCAGCTGAATTTTCCCCTGCAGCAAACTGCAACTGCAAAAGAAACAAAAACCAACTTCTCATGCTTAAATATTCATTTTTCTTTAACTTAAAAACTGACACTGTTTTTTTCCCCCTCCTTCAAAACTTTCAAGTTTTTTTTAACTGCAAATTTCTATCTCAACTTTGGAACTGTGGTTACAGCCAGCTATGGTGGAGGGAGGAGACCTTCACATTGCACCCAAGTCACACAATGCATGTAGGGCTTCGCCATATGAATTCAATTTTCATTACCCCCTGTAATAAATGCGGTGTGAATCCTGGGAGGCCATGGCAGCAAAAAATAAATCTGATACATGAATAAACGATGTCCCCGGGGAAGGCAGGCTCCTCCTTTGTGAGGAAGATTGACTCCTCCAAGATGGGACACATCAGCCACAAGGAAAGGAAACAGAAATAGAAACTGCCGACAGAAAGGCGCTTGCTCACAGACTTTCTGTTCAGCCCCCCAACCAATCTCAAAGCTGTATATAATAATAATACATATTCTATGCAGTGTGACTGCAAGCCATCAAATTCTCCCAGAGGTCAGCACTTTTGTAATTTCCACACTATGAGAATGTAATTAAACTTTGACGCAGAAACTTAGTCACTGCACTGCACTTGTCACTTCATTTTTCGTGTCTTAGGTTTAGCCAAATCATTTTGTGATGCGTGTGCTGGGTGATGTTGGTGTTTACACATTTCTGATTTTGTCAGTTTCTTAGAGAGTGGATGATGCGCTGCTGAATTATACTTTCATCCCACTTCTGTTGCAACACTTTGCGACTACAATACTACTTGTGCTTTTGAGGTGTGTCTGTGCACTCCAGCGGCCCCAGAAAAACAAAAACATCTTTATTTGTCTGTATTTTCCCTAAGCTATTTCTTATTGACAGAAAATAACACTTATAGCAATATTTTTATATTTACCTTGACAACTCAGTTATTCTACCACTGTCACAGGTGTTGGTGTGACGTAGGCTGCCAGGTTGACATATTTATATGTTGTCAAAGTTGGCAAGACATGATTTAGCTGTTAGACCCGGTGGACAGTAATCTAGGCATAATAGGTATCTCCCATCTGTGATGCTGTCCTGAAAATGCTGCCTAGCAACAACATAGATCATCAACTTGTCACATCTGGCAGGAAAGGTATATTACTTCCTGACAGTGCATGTCATACCTGTAACATTTCTAAGAAAAGACAAATAACGGAACTACAGCTTAAACAGTCATGTAAATAAACTAATCTTGCTGGAATGCTAAATAGCTTAAAGTTAAATTAAAACACACAAGACTAGATGAATACTTATTAGTGATCAACAACCATCTTCCGATCATGCTGTGTTGGTTGTGCAACCTCAATAACAATCAAAGAGCATTTCAATAGTACTTCAATAATTCACAAATCTCTGAGGGAACAGACACTTCATTTACAAATCGGTCTATGCTACTGTGGTGAATCTCACTGAGGGCTATTAGCTCAACCACTGAATTCAACCTTCTGCAACCCCCCAATCTGGCGTCACAGCAGATGGGTGGAGGTCTGTGATCTGTTGAGGCAATTTTGTGCATGGCTGCCATGGCCTGTCCTGGTGTGACATCTCCTGCTGCTAGTCGGCCTGTACTCTGACCTTCACACTGGGCTGGTGTACAGCTGTCTGGCTGGGAAATGCAAACACACACTTACACCCCCACCACACACACACACACACACACACACACACACACACACACACACACACACACACACACACACACACACACACACACACACACACACACACACACACAAATAACACACTTGCAATCCCTCGGGAAGAGCAAAAAGTTTAGTTGGGGGATAGGTTTTGGTGTTATGTGTTATTGCACTGGCTAGCTACAGAGGACAACTAGCGTGCAGGCAAAAGGCCAGCATGTGCTGTTTAACACAATGTTAAATGTGGCTCCAAACATTGATGCTTAGCTGGTCACAGATTTGATACACATAGATGATGGAAATTGGGAAAAGATTGCAGAGTTAAGAAGACAATACACAAAAACACACTCTCACACATTCAATGCACACATGCTCAAACACGCAACCCCCACCCCTTGCACTTCCTATTTGTCGGGTTAGAGCACGAGGACACATAACGTAAACCCAAAGAGACACTTCCTCCATTGGGAGAGATCTCCTCTCATTACGAGCAGGATTGACACTGGGCCTGGCCTGTCCAGAGGGAGGTCTAAACCAATAAGAGAGTAATTGAAAGAGGCGCTTGACTTCCCGTCTGTAACAGCTTACAGACCAGGGCTGATGTGCCTCTAGGAGCATGGCGTTTAGAAAACAGATGGGCAAAGACAAACAACATGAAAGTTGGCTCAGAATTGCAGGGGAAGAAAAACAATTAAGAGAAAGAAGGCATTTTCACCTCCTCGTAGGGTTATCACGTTTGCCTCTTATCAGTGATGACACACAGAGTGATGCTGAATTGCCAAGTAGAACATCTTGTTACATTTGCCCTATGTAGTGTACTTATACAAAAAATGACTGCATACAGCTTAAAGAAATACGGAGGAGGAATACACCAACAGTGTTTCATAGTGTTCCAATTTCCCAGAGAGGCTGTGGTCCGAAGTGTCAACTGCTGCAGCCAGAATGGTGGGGGCTGTGCCATAGCATCTTTTCTCACTGAGGTGTGTGTGTGTTGAGTCCCGGCGGCTAGACTTGTTACGGAGATGACAGCATGTTTTGTTTCACTACACAGCCCTCGCGCTGACAGTCTGAAAGCCTGGAGCCAAACAAACAGAGGCAGCAGCGATGCCAGGTATCTCAAGATCTCTCTCTCTTACACACACACACACACACACACACACACACACACACACACACACACACAGACACACACACACACACACACACACACACACACCCACACACACACACATACACACACACACACACACACACACACACAGACACATACACAGACACACACACACACACACACACACACACACACACACACACACACACACACACACACACACACACACACACACACACACACACACACACACACACACACACACACACACACACACACACACACACACACACACACACACACACACACACACACACACACACACACACACACACACACACACACACACACACACACACAGACACAGACACAGACACACATACACACACACACACACACACACACACACACACACACACACACACACACACACACACACACACACACACACACACACACACACACACACACACACACACACACAAACATGGTATACAGGCAGGCAGTAGGTATAAGCAGTACAGGATATATACACACACTAAAGATGATAACAGACACATAGCCAAGCAAACACATTTTGATGTTGTACAAAACATCTGCATCACTGCAGTACTTTGGTTGGTGGAAGCTTAGAAAGTATGCAATTCCTCCTCCTTTTACACCTCAAGTGGATGAGTGTTTTACGTCTAAATGTTATGATAAAAGAATCTGTAGTGGTCATTTATAACATTCAATGGACCTTTAGAGCAAATAAAATCTTCTAGCGGTGAATATTGCTTTCTAAATACAGGCTGCAACTCAGTGTGGATGAAAAGATGCAGGCTATGCATCATTTAACGTACTGTACACACCTGTGGGGCATCAATAATTCAAGCATGCACTTGAACCCCAGGTGTAGGAGCATAGCCGGCCTTGAAACATTCTTTGAGCAACGGCAGTACTTCTCAGATTGACGCAACACTCGGCATGATCAATAAAACTCAGCAGAGTGAACACGCTTTACTAAAGAACAGAATGCTACTCTAAGACTTGTAGAGTTTTACCCAGAAGCTGCTTACAGTGTAGTCCTCCGCTATTGCAATAATCCATCTTTTTTTAACCTTAGCCTTCACAGGAAACAAGACAGCGAGCTAAGGTTAGACAAGGTGGGTTTGTGAGTGAAAGGCTTCAGTGTGAATCCCTGCACTGGTGGCGGAAAGTTTGAAACACTCATAAACTCCAAAAAAACACTGGGAAGATGTTCCTTAACAATGTGTTTACAGTTTTTTTCGATTGCTAAACGACAGTGGGCACAACTGGAGTCACATGTGCAAAACTCTAACTACAGTCTGCACAGCAGCAGTTCATGTGGACCAAACTCTAGTTGGTTTTTCATTGCTTGAACACAGTTTTCTAAACTCTACACACTTATCCCATGACTTTAACCACAACGTGCACAACACTGTAGATTTACAGCACTTTGTTCAAATGCTAACACACTGCTGTCAGAACTGTTAACCACACATTCAAAACAGAATAGATTTCAGTCTGGTACCTATCAAACACTGCTGATTGCAGTTTTAGCTGAAAGCCTAAGCAAGGGTCTTGTTTTTGACTAGTTAGTGAACATATATGGTATTTATACAGAGAAAGCTCAGAAAGCCTTTTTTTGTATACAAACACCAAATAAGAATGAAACAATTATACACTATACCGTTTGAGAGAAACAGGTAAAAGAGCAAAGATACCAATATGTCCAGGTAAGATGTCTGAGGTTATGTACACAGCTATAAAAAAAAGTGAAAAACACTATATCTTTACAATAGTAAAACTGTGTTCTTACGGTTTTTCAGAAAGTAATGGAGGTGAAAGCAATAGAAACACCACATTCATTAGTATTTAGAGATGATGCAGATATCCAATGTGATGAAGAAAACCTGCCACATGATGCTGGAGCGAGGCAGGATTAATCATACTATTCTTTGGTACTGTTATGTACCTTTAGTTTTTTTCCCCCAGTAATTCCATAAATTACTAGAGACAAAATACTTTATTGAAGAAAACTGCTGATTTTCATTCCTTCTTTTTTACCTTGTGTAAAAATTGGTATGTTATACAATCTATATTTTTTCCTTAAATAAACTATTGAGTAGTGTCAAGTCACTCAAATTGTTCAAACTGTAAAGCTGAGAAAGTTTGTAATTTCCGTATTGGTGTTTGATGCTAGTGTTTTTACTCTCAGTGTGTTCTGAGTGACAGTGTGTGTTATCTCAGTGAGGCTTGTGCATAGTGTTTGGCTGCACTGAGCCTGTTTTGCAGGTGATGTGAACTGTTTAGCTCAGGTGACTGTTGGTAGTGCAGACTGTAGTTTTGCACATGTGACTCCAGTTGTGCCCACTGTTGTTTAGCAATCGGAAAAAAACTGTAACCCCTAAATACTGATTGAAAATGAAAGCAGTTATGAATAATACAGTATAAATGAAAAGCAAGACACTGCTGAAAAATACAGTTTATAATCAGCTGACGTTACCTATGTTATTTTAGTTTTTTCCTATAGAGAAAATACTGAATTGTTCAAGGCTGTAAATTTGACCCTTTGGGCATTCAACGCAACTAAGGGCTTGAAAGTAGAACGTCTTGTTATGAAGCTCCTCTCATCATGCAAAACTTTTAAACGTGATCTTATGAGAATACACATTAATATGGGTTTGTGAATCATTATATGATTCCCCATCCATGAGCAACGTTTGCGTCAACAGTTACATTCAGTGAGGCATGATGAAAAAGCTTTCTCCCTCCATCTCATTCCTTTGACCAAAGATGCAGCTAGAGGAAATGAGGATGAAATATTGATAGTGTGGCAGTAATGAAGTCTTAATAAGGGATCCAGTCCAAACAATGAGAAAGAGGGTCATACGGCTCGGAGGAAGGTGTGACGCCCTGTGTGCCACATCAGAGCCATCCTTCTTGTTATTTTATAAGGTCAACTCAATTATGTGGCCACCACAGGTAATTTATTAGATCGGCACACTTAATAAACACTGAAGGGGATGCTCTCGCCAGCTCCAAGTCTGGACTTTGTCACTTGTAATTTAAATTATAGACCTGACTCGGACGTACAACAGACAACAGGTAATGATGTATTGCTTAAGAGAGACTGCCAAAGTGAAAAAGAAAGACAGACGAAGATCGAAAGGGAGTTGGGAAATGGGAGGGGCCTTATTTAGCAACTTCTATATTCACATATGCACTGAAAACAAAGAGAAGAACAAAAGAAAAGTACCTCTTGAATTACTGAGGGAGCTGGCACACTTGTTTTCTGTGCTCTGCGTTGGAATAAAAGATTTGTCTGCGAATAATTTATTCCAGTACTCCCTTTGCCATTTCCCTTTCCTTACCCCAGTGATACACAGAGGCTTTTGTGGTAGAATTTCAAATGATAAATACTGCACATTTATAAAAAGTTGAGAGGGGATATTTAGAACACAGCAGATACTGCATGAGGCCTTATGCTTTATTCACGTCCCGGTGGGAGCAACAGTATCCAGGGATGCGTTATGTAAAACTGGTCAAAGCCATGCTAATGTGATTTTGAATGCATGACTTCATCATGTGTACCACAGGCATTGCATTGCAGCACAGGTTGCTCAGACTCATATGTCACATAGAGCCAAAGGCCCCTGACTGAAATCAATAAATAATTCTAAATTTATAGTCTACACTGCAGCGTAATATTAATCATTACATTTATGAAAAAATGGCTTCATATTAAAGACCCTCAAGCAGGCTGTGTGCGAACACAAGAAAGAAGAAAATGTGTCATTGTACATGTGATTAACTAGATCTGATGACAGGAAATTAAAATATGTGCTTTTGCATTTTTATCTTACTCTGTCCTCCAACAGTCTTGCTATTTTGGAGTGTGATGTTACGTTGGATAATGCTTGTGGGAATGGACTTGTCACCAAAGGGGATGCTGTTGAAATTATGCATGTGGGTGTACATTTGGTGTATTGCTGTCTTTGCCTGAAGCAAGAGATGAGAATATCGGACTACAGAGACGACTCAGAACATTTTATTTTTTTGGTTCAACACTGATAAATACACTGCCAGAAAAAGGAATTATGAATAATCATCATATGTATAGAAACCTCACATGCAATATACATGATGACACTCTTGACATGACATGCTACTAATCTAAAATGATTTGATTAACAATTTACCTCTGTTTTCTCCCTGATCTCTTTTTCATTTCATTTTAGAACCAAACTGTTGCACCTTGTAACACATGGTCCATTGGAGTCCTTAAGAAGCTTTGATCTGGTAGAGAAGCTGGACAGACACAATAAATGACTCATTCAAGGTTTATGAGGCATTTTGACATCCATAGCCGTGGCAAACCAAGTATCCAGCCTAAATGAGAAGTCACTCAATAAGATACAGGAGGGTCTGTGCACCAGAAGCCATAAATGCTAAAAACATAATAGTCTGTTAAACCAGCAGTAAAATGAAATGGAGGACGGACAAGATTAGATTAGATGTCAGACATTGCCAATAGAGATTTGTGTGACATGCCTCGATATGACTTCATTGTCCTCTGGTGAAATGGAGACACAAGGATCTATTTATGAATGGTGGGTGCAAAACGAAAATAGTTTTTTTCCCATCGGAGCACATCATGTTACAACACTTAAGTGGAGTGGCTGTAGTTGTCATCAATTTGTTTGGCACAGCAGCAGCTTCATAGATATGTAAGTGAGCTTTTGACAAGGTCACTAGTTAAAATTTGGCTGGAAAAAATCTGGGTATGGGAGTATAATAAGGGAGACTCTCTGCTTCCTCGATAACTGCCTCCTAAGTGCCCTTGAAAAACAAGTGCCCATAATCAAAGAATAGCCCCAACTGCTTCAAATTCAATTCAGAAATAAAAGATTGAAGTACGCCAGGCAACTCTCCCGAGTCCCGACCTGCGACTACTACTCCCAGGTCAGTGCTGTAAATATTTAAAGCTACATTGTGTAAGAATTTATCCCATCTAGTGGTGAAATTGTACATGACAACCAACTGAATATTACTTTCTAGCCCTTCCCATTCAGAGCGCATTTCAACTCTTATGGTGGCCAAACCCGAAATTAGCGCTTAGTATCTCCATTGTTTACACGCAGCTGTTCTTGGTCTTGTTGCTTTGCCTTGCATTCACTTTTTCGCTTCCCTGGCGAGTAATCTCCCCCTGGCATTCGTCACGGTGCCACTGAGTTTAAAAGCGTGAAAGACGGAGGTATGTCCCTCTTTGGCTAATGTATTTTAAAGATGGAGGCGCTACATTGCTGCCGTCATTCGAGCGACTCGCTAGTATGTATTGTGATTGATTCTGAATGTGAGATTCTACGCTTACGAGAATACTTTGATTAGTTGGTGGAAGTAATTACACATGAATGAGCAAATATTTGTGAAAGAACAAAGGGGTTTTTGCCCCAACAAGAATCAACTAAAAAAATTTCACAATGTAGGTTTAAGTCAGGGTTAACAATACACAACACAATGGGCCTCATTCACCAACCGTTCTTACAAAGAAATGTGTTCTTAAACCCTTCTTACGAACTTTTTACGAAGATTCTGGCATTAACTAATGTTTTCTTAACTTGGATTTGTTCTTAGCTAAGAACAAAATCTACGAACACTGAAAAGCACTCTTACGCACATTTGAGTGATGACAATTTTCTCCAAATGATTGCTTACTGCATTTTATTTAATTCTACAGTCGTTTACAGTGATAGTATTGTACTATAATGTATTTCTGATCATTTGTTGAAAAAGAAATCATATTATGCAAAAAAAACACTAACACTGCAATTTACATCAGCAATTAAACTGATTAAATCCTGCGTTATTTGGTGATTGATTGCTATTTATAGGGCCAAAATGCAGTGGTAGAATGTAACAAAGTACAAATTCGTCCTAACTGTACTTAAGTACATTTTTCACGTATCTGTACTTTACTTAAGTAGACTCAATAGTGCATAGCCTACTTTTGACTTTTACTTTGTTACATTTTGCAGCAATTATCTATACTTTCTACTCCACTACATTTCTACAATGTTCTGTTACATTTTCTGATCAGTTCCGCCCCCCCCCTGCCAAAACGTCTTCCTGACCGTCACACGTTTGTCTCACCAGTGAAGTTTGGTTGCCGTAGATACTGTATATATGGGGCACCGCTGATCCAAGCCGGCTCCTGTGCTGCAGAGCCCGGTAAAAGTGAAAATGAAAACGTTTGTTTTTATTATTCCCGTTTTTAAATCATAGTTGCTATATCTATTTCTCTCCACAACGTCGTTTACTCCTCCGCCAGGCTGCGTAAGACGCGTTCATATCTTATTTATTTGGCTGGACCTGTTCACATCTCCCCATTTGCGCTGCTTCACGCACTTTATTTGCTTACTTGCATGGTTAAAGAAAATAAAACTGTCTTAAAATACACCCATGAATAAAACCAACCGCATTCCGATTCTAACAACACATTTCCGTTTTATGCTGGTTAGGATAGGAACTTTTAAAAAAAAGCCAGGCCTTGTTTGTGGATGTGGACACCTTATACTTTTACTAAAGTAAATATGTCTCTTGTTATTTGTACTTTTATTTAAGTACTGAGATTCAGTACTTCCTCCACCGCGGCTCCGACAATCTCCGAAAACCTGTCTCCCAGGAGGTGCACAGGAAGTGTCATGTCCTTCTATGGGAATTTGCGTGGCGTTTTTTTATGCTAATTAGGAACAACTGGCACGCACTTTCAGTTACGAAGACGTGGGATTCATCAATCCTAAGAACACAGGTGCGAACAATTCTGCTGTTTAGGAACACGTCATGAATCCGGCGTAGACTTTTCTTAGGAACCTTCTTAAGAACATATTTAAGAGAAAACTTAGGAAGATATTGGTGAATGAGGCCCAATGCTCTGATGAAGAAAGTCAGGAAAGTTTGTTCAAAGTCCAGTAGAACTGCAGCCTGTTGTTGTGCTGTCCATGGTGCTGAATTTATGTTGCTGTCCATGGTGCTGTAATAAATAGGTCAACATAGATCCTTTCTCAATGTGTCATCTTGTCTGTACGTGTGTTCTTGTGAAACACCATCAATGACAGCCCAAGTACTGTCCCAATTTAAAGTCAGCATTTAGCCCAAATCCCTGGAAGTGTTCTAGCTACTTATTAAGGCTACTTCTGGAGCTGAGTTGTGTTAACTTGGCGTAAACAAGTATCCCAGCAGTCATTTCACATCAGCCAGTGGTGTTGGTGGAGGACACGAGCCAGACTTCAGGCCTGGACACACCAAGATTTAAAATGAGGAAGTTTTGCAGCAAAATCAATTAATTGCAATGGAATCGGAACAATCAGACTATCCGCTCGAGAAAGCAAAATTAATCAATTAAGTCTGAATGTTGTAGAGTTGTTGACCAACAGCAAGCTTCCTTGACAGTGCTAACGTTTAGAGGGATTGAGAGCTGGAGCCCAAAATAGAGGACGTTATCATAGTTTATTAGCTGTGTTGCACTATTCACTTTTTTATTTAACCAATTCTGTATGGAAGAAAATTGTTACTTCCTATTTCACGCAGGATAAAACAACCCCCCACACACACACACACACACAACACACACACACACACGCACACACACACACACACACACACACACACACACTGCCATGGCCTTTGGTGTCAAGGCTGGTGTGATCCTATGGAAGTAGGGTCTCTAGTTATAGCTTGATTTGTACATTTTTTTTATCGTATAATCTATATAGTGTATAAAATCCAAAGGTTCACATAGTTAACAAAAAATTCACATGGGGAATTCTGTGAAATCTTAAATATGCCATGTTTTGCCATTTCAATAAAACAGACTTTACATTGTCATTTCAGTGAGATATCTGTACAAAGCAGCATCCTGGGATTGATAGACATGTTACTCAACTGACTTTGTTGTTACCTGCCACACCTTTAGACTTTTCATCTGATGGCACCACTTTAAGTATTCATGACTGTGGTCCTTTGTGACAAACATCAGGATATCCCTAGTGATTTCTCTCTTTTTGCTCTGTGTGCATACACTAGTCATGCCCCTTGGTACTTGCTTGGTACTGCATAGTTTTGTTGCTGAACTTTCTGCTCCTAGTACCATAATTTCCCTGTCGTTCACTCCAAGACCAGAAACTACATAATAGTGAAGACTTGGGCATCTGTAAAAGCATTTACTGGTAAATGGCTGTATTTATAATGTATTATTATTGCTATCCAGCTCTGATTCTGATTTAGGATCACTGCTGACATACTGGAATGCAGCAACACATAATTTTAACAACAGGGGTTACACTTGGAGCAGCAGAACGTAAGGTGTTTGCCTGAAATTACATGTTATACACTGCATTATTTATTAACGATAGCTTATATCGTACATTACTTCATTATTAAAAACACATTAAGAAATAATTCATGTGTTATCACTGTTTAAATATTGAATTATGAATTAGTTTTAGTATTAGTTTAGTAATGTAGTTTATTCTAATAGCTAATCAAGAATTCAAAATGATTAAACAATTAAATGTGAGCATTATGTTGGCCTCTGGTAATTTTGCAGTTGGAATAATCCTGTTTGTACTGTGCATATCGGTGCTGCTAGTCTGCTAATGGCTACAACCACAACATTGAGTTGATGACTATCCATGCCTTTCATTTAGCAATTTGAGTCCACTTCGAACCCTTAAAAAGAAAGTTTTCTTCAGTACTGGCACCATTGGATCTCTGACATCCCTTCCCATCATCACATACAATCGCATCTCTTCACCACTGTGATTGCCTGCACAAGCTAAATATTTGACAATAAGTAATCAGTTTGTATAATCCTGTCAATAGACAGTGTGCCTGGCCCGCACAATAGAGGATGTTTTATCCCTTTAAATGCTTTATGGTGCCATACAGGGCCTAGTGCCTGGACGACAAATAGAACATTTCACATAATAGAAAAGCTGGTGTCTGACTTTATATGTAAAGCAGATTTTGGTGGTAGGATTTGTTATTGTCACCTTCTGCAGTCTCATTGTGCTAAGTAAATGCAACACATTTAGTGCCTAAATACCAGATATCAACTCACTCTCAAATGAATGTCCTTTCACTAATTCACAACTTAAAAATTATTTGTAAGCTAACCGTTTAATACAAATAACAAAATCTGAAATGATTATTTATGCACAGGTTACAAGTGATTATTATGAACTGTCACCAGATTTATAGCAGATGCCCAGCACCTCATGGTGAATGGAAGTGGCCTGACCATCTGGCAAACGTCCTCTGTCTGTTTAAATTTTTTTGGTAATAATGGGATAATTTGCAGGAAACCACAGTATTAATTGTAGGTAACATCAGTGCTTTTACATCCCTTCCCTAATCAAGTACTGGTGTATGTCACAATTCAATCAACCTCCCTATTCTTCCCTCAATTATTCTGTTTAAGGACTTCTAACCAGATAATTGCGGCCTCATCTGCAATAACGTGCTTTTTTTAGGCTATTGTCATCTCATCAGTTAAATGCTGCAACCAATTTAAATGAAGGTTAGCGTGTCACTTGGGTGCTGTGCAAACAATAGTCACCCTTTAATGGGGAGCGTGAATATTACATTGTGTTCTCATTTTATGATTTTTTTCCTGATACTTTTGCATATGAGTAATTATTGCTTTTGATGGCAGTTGAGGGAAACTGTCCACTCTGTAGCTATGTACAGCTTGTTGCAATACTGTGTAACAACGACAGAGATACAAACTTAGAGCAGCCTTGCTTTCAGTAAGCCCCGGTTTCTTCACCATATTTATTCAGTGTGATGCAACATAGAATCAGTTATGTGCTCTGCGCTTCCATTTCACAGGTGGGCTCCCCTACAGCAGGGGCTGTGTTTGTTTTATATGAACTCACCACTGACCCTGCTGACCACAAATCACATTGAAAGAGGAGTGAGAGAGTGGAATAAACCTTCAACATGAGAGAGGAAAGTACCTTTTAAGATCCGTCAAAGCCTTTGCTAATAGGGGTGATCCATCCAGGGCTTTCAAAATGTCACAACCCAGCCTCGCTCATTTGCATAACCTCTAAGGCATCACAGAGATCGTGCGGTGCATTGATTTAGCCAGTGGTTCGAGAGATGCTTCTCTTGTTGACACAGTCGTCTAAGCAAGTGTGACTGTGGCACTCCTTAATATACTAAACTGTGTGGCGAGTAAGTACTCTGCCGCAGTTTTACAACCCCATCATGAGTCATTCCCACACACTCAGGCTTCCTAATCTGCTGACTACTCTTGGGTAAATATCATTACTTGATCTTTGATAAATCAAGAAATTTGTCTTGTAGTAGCTCACTGAAATGTTCAGCTTATGGTCTGAACTAGAAATAGCTCTGTGTGACTTTGAGAACCTAACTCAGCAACTTTCAAGTCCATTAATGGTGATTTCAAAAACAGTAGAGCAGCTATACGTGCATTAAACATTATGATTTAAAAAAAATATATTTTGCCCCAAAGGAGATCGATCTATATTTCTATATTTGTACCTTCCTAATAATCAACCTCTGTGCATATTTTTCTGTATTATATGAAAAAACAAACTGTTTGTAACATAACTACAAGTTATTTTTTTTCATTAAACCTTAGTGGTCACACACAAGGTCAGGCATGTTTTTTTTTTTCCAGTTTAGATTGAGGTATACAGTGAGGAAAATAAGTATTTGAACACCCTGCTATTTTGCAAGTTCTCCCACTTGGAAATCATGGAGGGGTCTGAAATTGTCATCGTAGGTGCATGTCCTCTGTGAGAGAGATAATCATAATCTAAAAAAAAAAAATCTAGAAATCACAATATATGATTTTTTAACTATTTATTTGTATGATACAGCTGCAAATAAGTATTTGAACACCTGAGAAAATCAATGTTAATATTTGGTACAGTAGCCTTTGTTTGCAAGTACAGAGGTCAAACGTTTCCTGTAGTTTTTCACCAGGTTAGCACACACTGCAGGAGGGATTTTGGCCCACTCCTCCACACAGATCTTCTCTAGATCAGTCAGGTTTCTGGGCTGTCGCTGAGAAACACAGAGTTTGAGCTCCCTCCAAAGATTCTCTATTGGGTTTAGGTCTGGAGACTGGCTAGGCCACGCCAGAACCTTGATATGCTTCTTACAGAGCCATTCCTTGGTTATCCTGGATGTGTGCTTTGGGTCATTGTCATGTTGGAAGACCCAGCCTCGACCCATCTTCAATGCTCTAACTGAGGGAAGGAGGTTGTTTCCCAAAATCTCGCAAAACATGGCCCCGGTCATCTTCTCCTTAATACAGTGCAGTCGCCCTGTCCCATGTGCAGAAAAACACCCCCAAAGCATGATGCTACCACCCCCATGCTTTACAGTAGGGATGGTGTTCTTGGGACGGTACTCATCATTCTTCTTCCTCCAAACACGGTTAGTGGAATTATGACTAAAAAGTTCTATTTTGGTCTCATCTGACCACATGACTTTCTCCCATGACTCCTCTGGATCATCCAAATGGTCATTGGCAAACTTAAGACGGGCTTTGACATGTGCTGGTTTAAGCAGGGGAACCTTCTGTGCCATGCATGATTTCAAACCATGACGTCTTAGTGTATTACCAACAGTAACCTTGGAAACGGTGGTCCCAGCTCTTTTCAGGTCATTGACCAGCTCCTGCTGTGTAGTTCTGGGCTGATTTCTCACCTTTCTTAGGATCATTGAGACCCCACGAGGTGAGATCTTGCATGGAGCCCCAGTCCGAGGGAGATTGACAGTCATGTTTAGCTTCTTCCATTTTCTAATGATTGCTCCAACAGTGGACCTTTTTTCACCAAGCTGCTTGGCAATTTCCCCGTAGCCCTTTCCAGCCTTGTGGAGGTGTACAATTTTGTCTCTAGTGTCTTTGGACAGCTCTTTGGTCTTGGCCATGTTAGTAGTTGGATTCTTACTGATTGTATGGGATGGACAGGTGTCTTTATGCAGCTAACGACCTCAAACCGGTGCATCTAATTTAGGATAATAAATGGAGTGGAGGTGGACATTTTAAAGGCAGACTAACAGGTGTTTGAGGGTCAGAATTCTAGCTGATAGACAGGTGTTCAAATACTTATTTGCAGCAGTATTATACAAATAAAGTTAAAAAAATCATATATTGTGATTTCTGGATTTTGTTCTTTAGATTATGTCTGTCACAGTGGACATGCACCTACGATGACAATTTCAGACCCCTCCATGATTTCCAAGTGGGAGAACTTGCAAAATAGCAGGGTGTTCAAATACTTATTTTCCTCACTGTATCTTTTTTCTTTGAAGTCCAAAGATCATTCTTGATGTTGAAAAGCGTAGTCGAGAAAGCAATCTCACTACTCCATTTAGTAGCTTTTCTGAAGCTTTCAATCAACTGGTGTTCAAGAATAGAAATTTCACGTTGCCTTTTCATTTTCTGTAACTTTTATTCTTTTTTTCTTCAGCTGTATTTATGGCATTGGAGAGTAGAGTGCATTATGGTACGATTTTAGGTTGCGAGGTTATATGCCTGCTCTATAAAAAGCGAAATGACACTGAATTTGATCTTGACAAAGAAGAAACCCTATCCGTATGTGTCTTGACATCTGGTTCAAATCTTATGTCAAAAAATGCATCTCAACCTGACTTTTCAGATTGCATTTCAAGTGTTTTATTTTAAGCCCTCAATGTGTATTACATACAAAATCAAGCAGAGCCAGAGAAAACAAAGAAGGAGCAACAGACAATATAGCTGCCTTGACAAATATGTGTGCTCTTAGGAATGCTTTCTGCCTCACAACTCTGACATGCATCATAAAACCATGCCAGAATAAGACAATTCATGCTACTAGCTTGTTGCAGCACCCAGAAATCTTAGACAAGTATGTGATCTTAGCATGTGATAGTCATGTTGTTACTAAGACACAAATGTGTTTCCTTGTGCACCGTTGCCTTTGGTGGTTGTGTTTGGTGCTAAGGTTAGGTTATATTTATGTGTTGTAGAGATGAATGGTTGGGGTTAGGGTAAGGCTGGGTTCAGGTTGAGCGTAACAGAAAAAACTGCTTACGGTTAAAAATAAGGTAAGGGGAGGTCAACGTCGGCCCTGGATACTATTAGAGCAGCTGTTAGGCTCTTTATTGGATTTGAGGAAGTTTACACTCAACCTCACACAGCCTCATCAAACATTACCTGAGATAGTGTTACATTTGCTAAACACATCGGTTCATCCCTTGAAAACATTTTATCTTGTAACATAAAAAGTGAAAACTTACTCTGGTTTAAATTTTTTCTAATCATACTCATAATACTGTGAATAACTAGCTCTACACTACAATACAAGAACAACGCTGTTTCTTTATTTCACTTTCTTTTACATGGATCAACTGTTCAGGATGCTGTTTTTTTGCCTGGGACTTTTAGCTTTAGTCTGAGTATTTTAACACAAGGCCATATATGCAGCCATTAAATTGCATATTCAAGACTACTTTTAACTAACAGAGCTAACTTTAGCTTAGTTAGCTAACTAGCTACACTGCACAAAGGAAGCATTTGTGTGTACTAGCTCGCTGCAAAAATGTATATATATATATATATATATATATATATATATATATATATATATATATATATATATATTCAAGATATTGTTTCTGGCAGAGACACAGATCATAGTGTTGATCGCCAACATATTTCACTACAATTCTGAAAAGATTTTAAAGTATTGGATTTGATTCAAATCATCACTTCATATTATCATATTAAAACCCTTTACTGTTGGGTGCCTTAGAGCATCAACAGCAAACATTCTGGTATGTTCTCAGCTGTCAGCAAACCACAGCAGTGAAGAAAGAGTTTGCTGGCAGTCACCAACATGATTCAAGTTTCAGGATATGTGTTGTTTTAAAATGTGTATTTTTAAAGATGAACATCAAACACAATGGAGAGTATGGTAAAATAATGGAGCGGTTAAGTGCAGCAATGGGAAGCAGGAGAAATTAACTGGAGTTAATTGTAGAGTCTCAGACAGGGACCATCACGGCATTATTTATCACCACCTCCATCTCCCAAGTTATTAATCCCTTAAGGCATTGCTTTGATAAACATCGCGATGCCACAAGAGTCTGGTAAAAGGAAATTAGAAAAGACACAGTAGTGGAAAGTTCAGTAAGAAGATCTGACCCACTGGCGCCCGATCACTGCTGAATGAAAACTGCTAACTCCAGTTCTTCTGCACTTCAAAGTAAAGATTTCTGTATATCTGTCTCATTGTTAAAAGAAGTGGCAAATAGGGCTGGGCAATATATCGATATTATATCGATATTGTGATATGAGACTAGATATCGTCTTAGATTTTGGATATCGTAATATCGTGATATGACATAAGTGTTGTCTTTTCCTGGTTTTAAAGGCTGCATTACAGTAAAGGGATTTTTCTGAACTCACCAGACTGTTCTAGCTGTTCTATTATTTGCCTTTTCCCCACTTTGACATTATGTTCACATTACTGATGATTATTTATCTAAAATCTAAGTTTGAACATATTTTGTTAAAGCACCAATTGTCAACCCTAGAATATTGCCGCAATATTGATATTGAGGTATTTGGTCAAGAATATCGTGATATCTGATTTTCTCCATATTGCCCAGCCCTAGTGGCTAATGTGTAGTGTGAATAGGCTGTTGGCTAACAATTTAACAACTTCATAAAGTGTTAGCATGTAATTGTTTTGTTTCCAGCTTGTTGGCCAGTGCATTTATCAAGAAAAAATAAAAGACGTTTTCTGCTTCCAGTTTCTCAGATATTTGCTTCTTTTCTCTGTGTGAGACACTTTAGTCTTTCTTTTCTCTGTCAACATAAATTGAACATCTCTGGGTTTTGGACTGTCGAGACACACTCACACATTCTGAAGATGTTAACTTGGGTTCTGTAAAATTGTAAAGGCCATTTTCTGATCTCATGTCATTGACTAAACTATTTTACATTCATTTCTAATGAAAACAGCAGTTGCTTAAAAGGCTTAAAATCACACAGGAAATTGGAAGTGCACATTATGAGAAAGATGTGCTTTTATGAAAAAAAATATTATTTACATTTTCTGTGAAGTTCCATAGGATCTTTATCCTGATTGTATTTTTGAGTTTTTAGGTTGAGATTTACCGTTTGCTAAAACTATATGCTCAGGTTATGTATGTAAGTTGAATGTTTACTCAGATAGATCCTTTTTTCCCCTATTTACATAGTTTAAGTTTTATTTTTGTCAACAACAACATACAGTAGCTGTCAAAAACTGTGAGTTATCTCAGCACTGCAAACTGCAATTAATACCCAACTGCACAATGCATTCTGTACAAGCTCAGTCTGTAAAACAATAAACCATTAGCATGCATTATTGTGATGTATTATACTGAAAATAAAATAGCGGCGTACTTCATATGCTTGGGGCACTGAATCGATTGGGAGTTGGAGTTGCAACATCAGTGAGAGAGAGAGAGAGAGAGAGAGAGAGAGAGAGAGAGAGAGAGAGAGAGAGAGAGAGAGAGAATGATTCATTGGGGAAAGGGCTAGGGGGAGATTTAGGAATGATGATGAAAATCAATAAAGAATAATAAATGAGAAACAACTGGGCAGATTATAGAGGTTATTAGGATGTGGAAAAAGACTGTCTTGGTCCTTTGAATTCACACAAGAGTACAGTGGGGGACAAAAGCATGGAAAACACCTTAATGTGGTGATGCTGGATTGCATTTGCTGTACTGCAGGTTTTCCGCTGCATCTTTTCTATACAATAGAAGGCGGCTGTAGCCTCAAGGTTAGCGAAGCAAGATTGTGAGCAGAAGGTTAACGGATTGAACTTCTCTGGTTCCAGAAAGGCAGCGAATAATCTTTTGCCCCCAACTACTAATTAGGTGCCCTTGAGCAAGGTCTTCAACCCCCAACTGCTCCAGTGCATCTACTCAGGGGAGCACTGTATGGAGCATCTCCCAGGTGTAAGTGTGTGATGTGTGAAAAGCAGTGCTCAGTCTTTTATGGGTAAATACATTTTAGGAAAAGAACAGCAGCACCACAATGCTGGCTGAAACACAATGAGTTATTGTGCGACCTGGCAGAATTGAAAGTTTGTTGAATACATACAGCACTGGTTAGTAGAAATGCAATCATAGGGACAAACAATGGTAGGAAATTAAAAAGCAAGAACTGCTTTTCCCTTTCTTTATCTTTAAGAAAACATAGAGAAGCTGTCTGCAGATTAATTAAAATTTCATACTGTATTGGATAGAAATATGCCTGTGGAAGAATACTGACAAATAAATAGACAGTTTGTGCCTTTCAAGTAAATTCTCATGCTTTGACAAAAACAAACTCAGAGTTATTTAACAGACAGCTGAAAACAGAGATAGCTAAAAAACGAAAATTAATCTTGCATGTAACAGCCTTAAGAGAAGGTTTGGATAGGGCTCCCACCAATGTTCACTGCATGTGTCTGGAATCATAATCATCATGTTTATCACACTGCAAGCAGGACCAAAATGTGATGCTGTACGTAAGATTTTGTTTTCAAAACTTATGTTGATCACGTTACTCACAAAGAGAAATCCTACTGGCAGATGGCTTAAGCATGGAATCATGTCTTAATGTGATAAAGACATTCCCCATTTCTGACTTCCTAAAACAGAACAGTAAAAAACAACAACTGAATTCACATTTGTAGATGTGTTTCAACCATATGTCTGAAAAGATGAGAGAAATTAATCAATTGTTTATTTGTATTTCAAGTGTGTATTGCTGTCAATCCTTAAACCTTAAAAAATAATTGATTGTTTTGCCTCATCGGGGCAGTGCAACAAGCAGTAAACACAACACTGACATGCTAGTACCCTAAAAAGTTGAAATGGCAAACAGAGGAAACAGCGGCTTATCTAAACATCAAGCACATGCAGAACTTTTTTTAAGCTGTTTTGATCTCCACCAACGTGCTACATAACATTGAACTAGCATTAGGTAGTTAGCAAAATATATAACACAATAAAGGAAAGGGAAAAAGCCAAAAAGCCAAATATGAGCACTTTAAAACAATTTGAGTCAGTTCTTGTTTTGCTTTGCTAATTTTCCTTTTTAATAAACCGTTGCCACAGAGACACCTTTTATGTTCAGAGTTTTGGGTTGCACTCAGCTAATTCTCAGCTAATTGTAGTCTTGCATTTCTAGACACAGCGCTGTGTCAGCGCTGGAGTATGGTCTGGCTACTCTGCTTATTTATTCTGGGATAGGGGAGAAGCGAAAAAAAACTCTCTGGCTTGTTTGTATTTCTTTAACCAATCACAGCCGCTGTCCTGGGGGGTGCTAAGCCCCCCAACGCAGGGTAAATGCTAGATCAGATCTGCTAGATGTGTCGACATAGTTGGGTTTAGGCATGAGAAATAGTTTAATTCTCAAACAGTCTTTATTCGTTTTCATTCTTATCATTGATATTACTAAACTCTGCTGCTTCCCGGAAAACTTCCACCACACTTTTTCGTGCATGTTATAAGTTTACAAAGTGAAAAAGCCCAAAGTCCACCCCAAAGGGACTTACCATCTCCAACAGAAAACTGCTGAAAATGAGCATAATATGAGCACTTTCATTGCAGTGCATTTTTTAGCTGGTTTAGGTCACACGGCTTCCTTAAGACAACTGAGATCTTGTCTGGAGCCAGGATCTCATAATCATAATCTCTGATAATAGAGATGAGAGTGAACCAAAATACTAAAGTAAAACGAATGAGCAGCAAAATGAGCTGCAACATGTAACTAAAATGCTCCATACAGCTGAGGGGAACTAAAGTCGGGTGGTGATTCTTTGTTGGTTCGTCACCACAAACAACACAAACTACACTTTACATACCCCCATTGTTAAATTATCAAAATACTCACAAATGCAGCATCAAAAATCTTTCATAAAGATTTTGGATAAATAAAGCAATAAATGAATCAAGGGAGTTAAACTGGCACTCACCCATTCCAAGGCCAAGCAGAACATAATATAATTTAACAGCACTAATTTAATATTGCACAATTACAGCAGCTGTGTGAAATAGGCACAGTGTTGCTGGCCACCCACCCGATATTGCATATTACTCAGATGATCAGCTCAGTTTTTATTGTTGCATAATGCATTACCCGGACATGAGGCAATGCATTTCAAGAAACCTAGATTCTCAAGGGATCATGGGCCGTGGCTTTACCATAAAAGAATGACCAGGTGCTTTGATGAAATTGCAGAGGCCATGCACAGCTGGCTGTGGTGGATGAGGTAGATGGAGTGCTGAGGGTGTGGGGATGTAGGGGTGAGGTGGCCGGGCTGAAGCAGGGAGACTGCGAGCTGAGAGCACACCTCAGAGAGCTCCATCTGTTCCCTTTGTCAAGTCCTGATGGACAGGGATGCCCGTGCCAGGATCCTGCTTGCTGCCCCTCCTACTGGCAATGCACACACACTCACACACGTATGCCATATAGTACACACACACACACACACACACACACACACACACACACACACACACACACACACACACACACACACACACACACACACTATAGCTGTAATTGAAAATTGCACTCAGGATCTGGCTTGTCAGAGAATGTAAGAACTCATTTTTCTCCCACTCCATCCTTCTCTTGTCCTTGACCTCTTGATCTCAGAGCCAGAGGTATTACAGTAACTCCACACTGGAAGCAAATGTTCAGTCTTTCAACAGATGAGGGAATAACCATCTGCTTCTGATGCATATTTACTATGGTGCTCAATGCTACAGTAATTCACCCACACAAGCAAGGTTGAGACTATTCAAAGATGCCATGCAGAACTCTGTTTGTCATCTCTTGTGGAGGGAACAGCGCTTCAGCCTCATCTTGTAGTGGCTAAGAGGATTTGTCTCAGTGAGGTGCCTCTGCTGTGAGTTTTAAATCACTGTTGACAACAGAGTTTCTCCCTGGATTAGATCTCCAGTTTCATTACGATGGCCCTGATAGCATCTCCCGCAGAATTGATAGAAGGTGAGTTATTATTTTACAGTAAAATGTTTCCCTCCTCGCCAGACTGAAATTAATTTCAAGTTAAAAGAGACTTGTGTTGCCTTTATGTAGGACAGAGCCACATATTCCCTTTTGAAGCTAAGTGATTAAATGCGTCCGTTTGAACTTGCTTGTCAATCAGTATAACTTTTCTTTATATTTGATCTCTTGTATTTCAAATGCACATGCTGTCTGGGTGGATACCTTTGTGTTTATACCTGCATATGTGAAATATGAAGATACACTTATTGACTGCTTACCATTGTCACCTAAGCGCTGCAGAATTATTTTAAGAGCTATGAGGACAGTGGGGCTTACAGTTTTTTTCGATTGCTAAACGACAGTGGGCACAACTGGAGTCACATGTGCAAAACTCTAACTACAGTCTGCACAGCAGCAGTTCATGTGGACCAAACTCTAGTTCATTTTTCATTGCTTGAACACAGTTTTCAAAACTCTACACACCTATTCCATGACTTTAACCACAACGTGCACAACACTGTAGATTTACAGCACTTTGTTCAAATGCTAACACACTGCTGTCAAAACTGTTAACCACACATTCAAAACAGAATAGATTTTAGTCTGGTGCCTATCAAACACTGCTGATTGTAATTTCAGCTGAAAGCCTAAGCAAGGGTCTTGTTTTTGACTAGTTAGTGAACATATATGGTATTTATACAGAGAAAGCTCAGAAAGCCTTTTTTTTGTAATACAAACACCAAATAAGAATGAAACAATTATACACTGTACTGTTTGAGAGAAACAGGTAAAAGAGCAAAGATACCAATATGTCCAGGTAAGATGTCTGAGGTTATGTACACAGCTATAAAAAAAAGTGAAAAACACTATATCTTTACAATAGTAAAACTGTGTTCTTACGTTTTTTTAGAAAGTAATGGAGGTGAAAGCAATAGAAACACCACATTCATTTGTATTTAGAGATGATGCAGACATCCAATGTGATGAAGAAAACCTGCCTAGATGCTGGAGCGAGGCAGGATTAGTCACACTATCCTTTGTTACTGTTATGTACCTTTAGTTTTTTTCCCCAGTAATTCCATAAATTACTAAAGACAAAATACTATATTGAAGAAAACTGCTGATTTTCATTCCTTCTTGTTTACCGTATGTAAAAATTGGTATGTTATACAATCAATATTTTTTCCTTAAATAAACTATTGAGTAGTGTCAAGTCACTCAAATTGTTCAAACTGTAAAGATGAGAAAGTTTGTAATTTCTGTATTGGTGTTTGATGCTAGTGTTTTTACTCTCAGTGTGTTCTGAGTGACAGTGTGTGTTATCTCAGTGATGCTTGTGCATAGTGTTTGGCTGCACTGAGCCTGTTTTGAGACGTGTGTTAAGAGTTGTGTTGCTTTGAATGAGTTTTGCAGGTGATGTGAACTGTTTAGCTCAGGTGACTGTTGGTAGTGCAGACTGTAGTCAGAGTTTTGCACATGTGACTCTAGTTGTGCCCACTGTCGTTTAGCAATCGGAAAAAACTGTAAGATATTTGTCTGCTGTGTGTAGGCTCACTCATGTTGTTTGTATAAGTAGTCCTGATGTTGAATAGAGCAAGTGTGTGAACAAACCTGTGTGAGCACAAGTGGGTACCACAGTGTCTGTCTTAAAAAAATTATGTGGAGATTTCTTTATGTGACGATAGCCTTTTTCAAAACATTCTGATGGCAAAAGTTTTTGTTTGTAGAGAAAATCCTGGTGAGAACCGGTGGCATGCATTGCTGTGTCTCTTCTGAAACTACATCTGGAGAGGCGCCAAAGTGGACCATTTTCTAATCCTACACACTGTGGCTTTAATGTACAGCATGTTTCTTTGAGTGTGTAGCGTACACACAGCACATCAAGTTGTACAAATTATGTGTCACAATCTAGAGCTGAAGCGATAATTCCATTATTTGACCTTTTGACAAAAATTGGAAATCTGCCTTTTGTTAAATCCACTTTCCAATAAAAATGATAAACACTGTCAAAGTCCAGATTTTTTGATGTGAAGATTCGCTGCTTTTCTTTGTCTTGTCTATGTGATGGTAAACTGAATATTTTTGGGTTTTGGACTTGTTAGAGAAATTTTGATTTACATACTTTCTTTCTTGTTATTATTAAACTGTTTGCATATAATAATATTATACTGAATACTCTAAACAAGATTACATGCAGCCATTGCTTGTCCTTGTCTAAGCACGGTGTGTTCCTGAGGGCATACATGCCCTCCCAGACCAGCTAGGGGAGACGTCATTGACTCTGACAAGATAACAATTGACAACATCTACTCTGTATCATGATTTATTACATTTCATTGGGTATTATAAAAAGCAGCTGTAGAGAGCTTTTCATTAGGTCACTTCTGTACTCATGCTGTGAGTACTGTAACTGCCTCCTTGTGTTCACAAGTAAAAATGAACATCGATATAACTTCAGTGGTCCTGTCTATTATTTGATAATGTAAATTATTCTAACAGACTGAAGAAATTTGATGGCACCACCTTGGGTTTTAGGAAATTGTGACATTTAATAGTCCAAATGATTAATCAGATATGAAGAAAATAACGTTATGCACTCATAATACAATGCTTCAAACATTATGTATAACATGATGAGCAAAACATGAACTGTCAACAATCTGCTGTGGTTAAATGAAATCCATATTTTTACCTTATTTTTGTATAAAATATAATATTGCTGCTACATGTTAAGACTGTTAGGTAGCAGCTCGTTACCCTGTCAGTCTGTTCATATAAGAGCCAAGGCACAAAAAATGATATGAAAGTATTTTTTGTGAAAACTGGCCTACTTTAAAGGTCCCATATTGTTAAAAGTGAGATTTCAAAGTTTTGTTGGTCCAGGTGTTATATAAATACTGTGAAAGTATCAAAATTCTCAGGCTTAAAGAGACAGGCGCTTAAACTGAGCGTTTCAGCCAGAGGGTAAATACAGATATATTCAGACATTAAGTATGATAAAAATGATGAAAAAAAGTCTTTTTGACTTTTGGATGTGTTTTGAACATTAAAGTGCTCATATTATGCTTTTTGGCTTTTCCCCTTTCCTTTATTGTGTTATATATCTTTTTGTGCATGTTATAGGTTTACAAAGTGAAAAAGCCCAAAGTCCACCCCAAAGGGACTTACCATCTTCCAGAGAAAACACTGTTCACAAACTGCTCCAAACAGCTCTAATGTAGTCTAGCCTTTACTTCCGTGATGAATGTGCATCACTTTGTAACACACGTTATTATGCTCGCCTAGCTGGTAGCGTGGCACGCCCTCATACTCTGCAACTGACAAGCTAGCAGTGCTTACCTAGCTACTGCGCATGTGTGACTCCCAACAAAGATGGTACAGAAGTGAGATGTCTCATTCTGTAGCTAAAACAGAGAGCTCAACACACAGGGTGAAAAGAGGAGCTGCAGCAATGTGCAGTACAACAAAACAAATATGGTGTTTTTTTAAAATGAAACCATGTAAACCTATTCTGGTACAACCTCTAAATACAATCAAACCTGAAAATTAGTATAATGTGAGCACTTAAAAGCATGTAAACATGTTCTAGTAGAAACCCAAAATACAAGTATGATCCTGAAAATAATAAGCAAAATAAGCATAATAATATTGAACCTTTAATATCACAAAATCCACCTCATCCTGTGCTACTTTAGCGTGGACTTTCATCCCACACAAATCAATTGTCAAAGACATTACCTTGCTTGTTGTTTGTAATTTTAACATCATTTTAATTAACTCTCACTAACAGCTTGTGAGAAATGCCCCAAAAGGGACATGAATACAGTAAAAGCCTCTAATTTTCTAAGTTGTGAGGGTGGGCAATAATGTGATGTACACAAGAAACTATCTTGTGCATTAGAAACTTCTGCTAATGTCACCTTAAGGGCTCCATAGATTACATCTTATAGTTTAGGCAACTAAAACCACTTGAGGTGGATGGTAGTTGGATTCTTTGTGGGAGATAGAATGTGTTGTATATGTACAAGTAAAGCAGTCAAATATGGCAAAATCTACATTTGAAAAAATGTGAAAGTGAAAAAGAGAGATGGAGAAAGAAATCCACAGACAGTGTAATCTCTCAGTTTAATGGGCACATGCTCTATAGCTACTGGGTGAAAGGTCTATAGTGCAACTGTCTGAGGAAATCAGGGACTGTAAAGAATTAATAATGGCAGCGATCCACCCCTTTAACCATTTTGTAATTCACAGATTCAAATCTCATTTGTGGGCAGTAATAGCAGGGATATCCTGTCATAACACAAGTGTGACAGGGAACTGCCTGCCTCAGTTGGACCAACTCATGCTTGATAGTGCATTATCATTAGTGGGGAGCCGCAGATTAATATTTCATTAGGACTTTGGCTTTGCAGGGGCTTCCAGGCATACCAAGTGATATGTTATTCCCTGCTTCACACCGATTACTCTCTCACAGGCAGAGCTTGGATACAAGAGCTCTTATTATGATGGACAGAGCAGTGGAGCAAGGTGTTCAGGGTAAAAAAAAAAAAGAGATATCCCTATTTAACGGTGAGTAAGCATGGCCAGCCAAAGCGGGGTATCATCACTTTTCAGGGCATGGCCATAACAAACCATTATTGGGCTGTTGTGGATGGTGGGGAGGAGCACCATTCTTAACAGGGCTGCTTTTCATGGACAGTGGTGATAGCTAATTCACTTTAGGATTCACATCTGTAGAATAACAACAGCATGGACACACAAAAGGCAGGAAATTAATTGAAAGGAATAATCAAAAGTTACTTATTAAATTCCAACTATTTCAGTTTAATCAGAAACTGTTGTAATTATGCAACTCAAGGTCACTCAACTAATGCTAAACCTGTTAGATATCAGAGTTGTATAGGCATGTGCATTGTAAAAAAACTGGAGGCTAAAAAACTCCACCTTAAACCTGTCTCGTTTGGCTTGAATATCTGTCTATGAGAGCAATAAGCTTTTTGCTTTAAAGTGTTTTCATTTTCAACTATTTTAATTGTCTGTCAAGACAGTTTGTAGTCTTATATATACGGTATTATTTATTGTTGACTGGTTAAAATGATGAGAGGCCTAGACAAGAACACAAAACACAAAATTAGGTTATTAATAAAATATCTGGCAATCTACATGATGCTTTTACCTCATCAGAGACATTTATCTGATACTTTCTTATGCTATCAACACATTTTACTGTAGCATCTGATATCAAGCTGCCTAATAGGGATTATATTATTGTACATCCATTTACTGTGCTTACTTATAGTTAGCTTTTCAATTCCTTGACATATGGTTTGGCATTTCACCTACATATTAAACTGAAAAGCCATCTGCAATAATTTCTGCATGGTATTTCAGTGATAGTTTGAAAGATGCATACACAGGCTACACGAAGAAAACAGAATAACTTTCCTTGAGCATGTTGTTGCTTGTACTATATATATATATATATATATATATATATATATATATATATAGCTGGATAGTCAGCTTCAGATTTTTATCAAGAAAACAGTTTGATAAACTAAAGCAAATCCTCCCCTCTGCAAAGTGGCAGTATTATTTTTGACATTCTCTAGAAACTGGGAGTCTTCAAAGACGACGTGTTTAAACCTAGAACTGTTTGAAATATCAAAGCGGCAGTATGGCAACTTTCTAAATGTCACCGTGGGGGATCTTCCTCTCTTTTGATGCTCATTTCATGAGGAACAGTAATGACAGGTCTGAAGGTGTTTCAGCAACCCTATCAATGCAGAGGCGCTGCTCTTATGTCATTCCTGTTTGAATACTCACTTTGAGGACCTGAACATGAATCGTTATTTCATTCCCTAAACATGAACATTTTTCATCTTTTGAATGATTCACAAAGTAATTGCAATTGTCATTTTCCTGGATTTCCAAGGCCCCTATCAGATATGTCTATTACCGTCTAAAAGCTGGAGGATTTCATTCACACCTAAAGAAAATACTGTCTTAGGACCTCATTTTTGTAGAAAGTCAATAAGAAATCTCTTTATTGCTAGTAATATTGCTGCATACTCCAAGGCTGCTACTGACAGACTAATGATAGTTATATACAAGCCGATGGGCTAAACAGAAGGTGTTTATGAAGAGATGTTAGCTCCACTAATGGCTGCATTGACCCAACAGGGTGTATGCATACAAAAGGCAATCCATCCCTGAGTAATACCTATATTTTATAATATTGGGCCCGAGACAACATGATTGTGACTCTATTGATGGTTATCCTGCTCACAGAACACTTTTGGTCTGTTTGCACACTGGCTCGCTCTCATTTGTCAGTGTCTACTCCATTCATTTCTATTCTACACAGTGCTGATCCAATCCACCTCACAGAATGTCTAATAGGCTTTAATTAAGTTGATCAAACCTCCCTCCCCCTTTTCCTGGCATCCGTTTGGGACAAGGATGGCTGCAGATAAAAATATGGTGCTGATTGCTATGCTCACAATGTGCACAATGACTTCATGACCAGCTAATCAGCCCATCAATGGTGTTAATGAGCAGTTGCTGTGGTAATTTATGTCAACACCCGGTTTCTCATTCAGAAAAGAGGAAAATTTCACCTTCGGGGCTCCAAAGTTTTCACTTAGAAACACGTGTTTATTGATTGAAAAACAACAGCAGCACAAACATTTTTAGTTGACGGTTTAATATCTTTGGTCTACTGGCAAACAGCCGAACCCAAAGTTACTATTTAGGATGGAAATATGGAACTTATATGAACTTCACTTAGGCAGAAGATGGTGTTACTAAATAAATAAGGCATAGGCAACTTTTAAAGACTGCATGGCAGGTTAGCTATAAGGGATTTTTTTTAGAATAGATACATTTAGACAATATGAACCACACTAATTTAATCAAATCATATAATTTACCACTGACATACAGTTCATATAGTTTTTTTTGCTGTATGTTTTTGAATTACATTTTGGTTTCCTTAATTTAAAAAAAGAAAGAATGTCTGACAAACTGCAGAGAGCTTCAATTGCCCGTCTAAATTGGCCTGAAAATAGACTTTAAGTTTACACACCATGAATTGCAGGATTCATGATTTATCCAGTTCTGAAGAACAGAGATATGAACCATAGACTGCATAAATAATGGACCTAGCATCGGTGATGTCACCCATTGGTTTTGGACTGCCGTTTTTGGACTGCCGTTTTGATCAACATGTACAGCAGTACACACAGCTGGTTGAAAATCGGCACACTTTCTCTCATGTTACCAGCTAAAACTAGCACTAACTAGCTAGCTTGATTGGCAGATTGCTGGACAAGACATTTCTAGGTGACCAAAGTGTTTCAATTAACTTTGATGAAGTGCAAACACAGTAAGAGGGTCAATTTTTAAGATGAAAACATGCACAACACCCAAAAACAAGTTCCTGGCTATTTAAATGTACACAGGGCCATGGATAAGCATTGCTTAAAAGGGCTTACCCTTTTAAGTTAAAGGAAGAGTTCAACATTTTGTCAAATGGGCTTTCTTGCAGAGAGTTAGATGAGAACATTTATACCATTCTCATGTCTGTTTGCTAAATATGCAGATAGAGCCAGCAGCCCGTTAGCTTAGCTTAACTATAGACTTAGAACGGGGCCGACCACGTGGCTCTGTCCAAAGATAACAAAATCCGCCTTGCAGCACCTCTAAGGTTCACTAATTAAGACGATATTCTGACACAAAACCCTGCAGAAGTTAAATTTTAGCTTTTACACTACAAATGTCTTTAAGGAGCTTTAGAGGGGTGGTAGGCAGATTTTGTTATGTTTGGACAGAGCTAGGCTAGCTGTGTCCCCGTTTCCTGGTTTAATGCACACCTCAGCTAATGGGCTGCTGGCTCCATATTTTCCAAACAAATATGAAAGTGGTATCAATCTTTTTATCTAATTCTTGGCAAGAAAGCATTTAAGCATTTTTCCCCAGAAGCTTTCCTTAAACCAAGAAGATACAACTATACATACTAGTTTTGCTTATACTCTTTTAGAAGAAACTAATCTTTTTGTAAGAAAATGGGTGCATTAATTATATTGGCTAAGCTAGTTACATTGCTTGCCTTTTTTTCTTGGGTTTTCATGAAATGTCAGTGTCAACAGTCCACGGGGATACAGTGTCAGCAATGTCCCTGACCATCAGATTAGATATTTGAGTGGGAAGGAGTAGTTCATATGTGCTGTTGTCCACAGTGCACCTGGGAACGACCAAATGCCCTTATGTTATTGCTCTCCATTTGGTTCCACTGTCCATTATTGTTCACAGAAGGACAGCTACTGATTTTGGAACTGGTGCACTGACAGCTGTGTGCACATACACAGTACACACTGAGACTGTGAATTGTGAATGTACCTCCATTTGGAGTCTTTTCCTGATTAACCCTGTCATTAAAGGTCCAATGTGTAGGAATATCTCCCATCTAGCGTTGAGATCGTATATTGCAATCAACTCTCTTGCACCACGCAGTTCAAATTATGTATTACAGCTACGGTAGCCTCCACGCTTCAAAAAAACGGTCTTTTGCTTTTTTTCAATATCCTTTTTCTTTTTCTGGGTGAAGAAGAGGACTCCTGTTCCTGAAACTTGGATTTTTCACACACACACACACACACACACACACACACACACACACACACACACACACACATACACATACACATACACACACACACACACACACACACACACACACATACACACACACACACATACACACACACACACACACACACACACACACACACACACACACACACATTTTGGATTTCGGGAGAGTCAGGAATTTTCCCAGTGGGCCGGTAGTGTTTCCAGGCCGCTCTGGCTGGTCTGATCACCCGCTGCCCGCTCCAAACTAACCTGTACGGCGGGCCACAGCAGCCGCTTATTTGTAAACATTCATCTCTCCCCCGCCCCCTGAGGGCCAGTGGTCTATGAAATTTCGGGAAGCTACGATACCCATTAGCAGCATTAGCAGCACCTGTGAGTTTATCAAATGACAGCGAAAACGCGAAAGGCGGAGCAGTATATCCTGTATGTTCCTTACCGGCTAACATATTTCAAGATGGCGCATGATTATGGAGCATCTACCCCAGTTCAAGTGAATGCAAATGTAAAATTTCAAGCCAAAAGGAATACTTGGAATTGATGGTGGTTGTAAATATTCATGAAAAAGGACAAGTTTGTGAACGGGCAACACAGATTTTGATAATAAACAACTAAACACGTTACACACTGGACCTTTAACAAATCCCTCCTGCTGCAGACGTCTCTAGTAAAGTTACCTATTGACCTATGCCCATCATCATCTATCAGCATCTATGGTCATCAGACTATGTCCAGACAGACAATAACTGTTTTTGCTGTGTTGCCTTCAAATACTATCCTCTGGGTTGTTATGGCTTTTGCTCCAGCATGTGGTGCATGGTCAATGCCAGTCTGACCTGTTTTGGATTTTGTGTGCAATGCTGAAGATGTTAGAGAAAGAGCAAAATACTTCATTCAACAGGCCAGGGCTGCTAGTGCGGAGCTGTGCTGTTTCCTTGGCTGGTCTACTGTGAGTTCCCCTCAGTTTGACATTCAGCATGGTTTCCCCCATGCTACTGACCCTTAGACCCCTTCACATCCTTCTCCCAGACTGCTGGTGATCCATTCTGACCTGAGTCGTGGGCACAGCAGAGTTCCAGCTCCAGCTCCAACTAGGAAGCATCTTCCTCCAACAACATCAATATTTTAGTTGGGCACATTCAAAGAGCATCGATGGGGCCTTCTTAAGTTATTTTTTTATTTTTTATTTATTTATGCATTTCTGTCCTCTGTTTTGATAGGAACAACACAATTTCAAGAAGATTTTGGTAACCGATTCCTACTTGTTTGTAACTCTCTTCTTGATTTTCTCTATGCCTAACTTTTCTTCACATTTACATTTTTCACAATCATTCCTGTGGGGAAAATGTTGGCCTGTTAAATGCACCTTCAACCTGTCTCCAAATTACAGTATTTCCAGTTCATGGGGTAGATGCTCCATAATCATGCGCCATCTTAAAATATGTTAGCCGGTAAGGAAGATATCAAAGGGCATTGAACACCGTACCTACAAATTGACAGATTAATTGCCTTTTTCATATAGTGGTCTTATAGAACAGGCAGGAAAGGTGACATGTGGTAGGTTTCTCAAGCGACTTTTTCCTAAGTTAACACAAGCTCCCTTCTTATTATCCTGATAACAGTCAAATTCCCAGGACATTTTTGTAACAATTCCTGTGTTACTCTCTGCATGGTTTATGTTATGGCTTAAAGAGGGTCCTCTGAAGTCTCAAGCTCCTCAGAGCTGATGCAGTGTAGAGTTGGAACCATCAGGAAACAAAGTACTGAGGGAGCATAAGCTCCCATTTTCCAGAGCAAGTTAAAAGCAGCACAGCTCCTTCTAATGCTCAGAGGCCTATTTTGGATATATGGAGCTTTTAATGTCTAATGCACACTGCTGGGCTCACTGACAATGTCGATGGTAAAAGAGGGACTTCAAAAAAGCAACAGACATGGAATGTTCCACACTTTTATAAAAGAGGGAAGTGCTGCCTGAATGAATGAGGTGCAAATGATGTAATTTGAGTGAAAGTACCAAAAATGTACACTTTTTGAGTTACTGTTTTCTTTGAAATCTTTTTGAAATTAAGAGTGTATATTTTTATTCGACAAATTGGGTTGCTTTGCTAGAAAAACATCCATTTTCTATACGTGCTTATCCTGTTGAGGGTCGCTGGGGTGCTGAAGCCCTCAGCATGCACTGGGTATGAGTGTGTGTGTGCATAGGGAAGAGGTATTGTAAAGTGCTTTTTCTTCTGCTTTCAGGTTCAAAGCACTATAGAAGTGCGAAGGGTAACAGTTTCAGAGATTTTGCACCCATAAGAAGATTCGTTATGTTGGCCTATTTTTGTGCATTTTATGCCTTTATTAGGAAGCGATAATGGAGAGATAACAGGAAACTATGGAACCAATATTAAATAAAAGACATAATAATCATACAAATAGATTGTGTAAAATATGATTTGAATTAACCAACAATTTGTGAACTAATTGAATAAATCATTAAAATTCAACTTATTATGAAATGTTATTCCCCCATTTGTTTTCATATCATTGGAAACATTTTATTTCAAAATGCCATTTTTCAAGTCTTTTTTATTTCATTATGATATTTTTCCTGATAACACATTTTATTTAAAGTTTTATTGCATAATGCCACTTTTTGTGACAGTGGTGTTGTCATCGCCCTTTTACCTTTCAGTGAATCACATACCTCCTGCCTTTCTTTTTCTGAATCAACCAAGTAAAAGCTGCTGTTGTAAATAAACACTGTAACTAAACATCTGTATCTTTTAAGGATTATCTTAACAAGGCTCCTCATGCTACCTAGCTATTTACTGAATATGGAGCACGTAGAAGCTCCATAGGAAACGAGGGAGAGAGATACAAACAGATGGCTAGATTTCAACAGGGGACATTTCTGGTGGGTGTCTTAACCCCTTAGTGACCTTGACACGCCATGAACATTTTTACATTTAAATTAGGAAAGATAATCAAAACAATAGCATAAATAGAAGCTAGTACTATGTAATCCCTGGTTAGTGCAGTCATCGTGACTATAAAGTGGTACATCCATGACCACCTATTTGTGCTTTATATCAGTTTGTAAATAATAATCATTCAATATTTTTTATATGTGACTGCTGTGTAATAGCATGTATAAGGAAACAGGCAAACAGCTCTTTTAATGGACATTTATTGTAGTGTGTCATGATACATGATAGACTGTACTGTTCAACACATGGATTCTCATAAATCTTTAAGCACAAGGAGACAGAAAAATATTGCCTTTTAATAAGCAGAGAGATAAAAAAGTGCAACCTTTCCATGTAATGCACCCCACAGGGTCTGAATAAGTCTTCTCAGGCTATGGAGAGAAAACACACTCCAGGAATCAACCTGAAATCAGCAGTGTGTCCAAGTGCCTATGATCTCTTTGCTGAACTGTCAAAGGGTTAAGATACCGTCTTCAATTTCCAAATACACCACTGTTCTAACCTTTCCTCTTGTCCCACTGTAACTACAACATCTTTAACTAACCAACTTCAACAATGGATTGTCTGATGTAAGCACATTATTCACCTCGTAAGCCATGCGCCATGTCCCGGCTGGAGTAAAAGAGCAGGGTGATTATGTGCTTATTTACTTTCGCCGTACATCAGGCCTGCGCTCTGTTCTTTCTGAATCAATTATTTTTAAGGGTGATTACAAGACAGATTACAAGCTTCAGGCCTCTCTTCGGCCCGAAAAATAGAGGAAAACCTTATATAAGCGCCATAATTTTATCAGTACTGTTTTCGGTTTCCTAAGTTTCATATCTTTCACAGTGTGAGAAAAAGTATGCTTACTAGCAAGATGTTATGCTTTATTTTAGTGTTAAACTATTTTCATGAAATCTGTGTGTAACATATTTCTGTTTCTCATGTGATAATCATGAAAGCCACTGACCTTGTCTAAAGCACAGGATGCCCTGAGGGCAGAGCACACGATGTGTAGGAGAGTCCCAGATAAGACAAAGCTACTGATTGTGTATTTTATGACTATCCTCTCCATTTCCTTTAAAAAGCCACTGTGGAGTCCACTCTTCAGTCATTTTCTGTACTTACGCTCAAGTGCTGTAAACTGACTGACTGAGTAAAATAAGCTTAAAGAAACAACTCCAGTGATTTTGTCCATAATGGATAATTATCCTAACACACAGTGAGAGCAATTCTGTCAAACTCCAATCATGTTGTACTCTACAGTGGTTTGAGTGGATGTCTGCCATTTTTCCTTCACCTTAAAAGTCATGATGAGAGATCATAGGCTATGGCAGGACAACACACATTCACCAAAATCAATAGTCGTAACTTACAGCTTCACAGTGTCGAGAGTGCCATATGATAACAATCATCCCAACTGATCAGTAAAGACAGGGAAGGGGTATCGAGGTCTGGCGGAGCAGATCTGATGAATGAGTAGAAAGGGAGGCAAAATGGCAAACAGGGAATCTATCTGGCCAGGAGAGGGCTCCGGATGTCAGGAAACTAACAAGGATTCTGCATAGTGGGAAATGTCAGGCTTTAGAAAACTGATTAGTTAGGCCTGCCATAATCTTCGTCAGCCTCTCTCCTGTTTTCTTTGGCTTCGGGTTTCTTCCTCCTCTTCTTTTCTTTTTGTCCACTTTTTCTTCTTCTTCTTCCACCCTCATCCTCCTCTCCATCCTGTGCACCAAGACACCAAGCATTTACACCCTGGTCGAGTCTCAGACTGCTGTTGAATATTTCAATATAGCTCTGCTTATCTGGCAGCCCCTATGACCTGCCTGGATGAGCGAGGGAGAGGCAGAGATTCGCATGGCGAGCTGTGGAATGGATACTATACACAGTCATATATAAGTGAAGAACTTGCCTTGAGGTGAGCAAGCACATGAATACCAGATCTCCCTGCACTCTCATTTGTGAGGATGGACACTGAATTCCATAGCAAATACCAAATTCTAGCCTTCATTTGGGCTTTTTGAATTCTGTTTAAATAGCCCAGGCAGAAGAAAATAAAAATAAATAACTGAATTTTTTTAGTAAATGCAAGTGAAATTGCCATGCGAGTAAAGGTTTTTCTCGTTTATTTTTTGTGAATTTCATACAGTTGTGGCAAGAGAGTGAAATATTGAAATAAAATATTGCACAGGTCTATACCATGCATGGTGCTCAGTTCATCACAAATCCTTTCACATTTAACCCCTGGTAAATGAAGCGGGCCTCTTGAGATGGAGTCTTGGGGTCATTTCACTGTGGGAATGAATGAAAGTTTAAGCAAAATACTATGTAGTAATCTTCTATACATAAATACTCATACTGTAGGGTTTTTTTCATCTACTGATTATTTTCTTTACAGAATATCAGCAAATAAATCTTCAATATTGCAATGCATAATATGTTACTACGTTTTCCATATGTAACATCTATTATTGACCTACTCTGAGCAAACCATGGACATTGGTGAACTATATGTCAGCGGTCAAAGTAGGTCACTGGTAATGTATATTTTGTGTATACTGGATTTATGCTATATGTATGTGTAAAGCAATTATTTCTGAGTTGATTTGTCTACACGTGTTTATATATGTTTGTGTGAGTATGTGTGTTTGGTTGTTGGGACTGTATTATGTCACTGTATTTGTTTAAAAAGTCAATAAACAAAGATGAAACAAAACAACAGAATATCAGATAACAAATAGCAAAGAAATGGCCATCACAAGTTCCCAAAGCCCACATTGATGTCTTAAAATGTCTTACTTTGTCCAGCCAACAGTTCAAAACCCAAATATATTGAGTTTCTATCCTAAAAGACTATGAAAACCCCAAATACTCATATTTGAGAAGTGGAAACTTGACACATTTGCTTAGATATGTACCTAAATGATTACATTATTATCAGAATATTGTAACATTTTATAATACGTTTCAGCTCTAAAGCAGCTACAATGTAACAATTAGCATTTAACTGAGAAAAACTGATCACTTGATATCTATATGGTTTGTAAATTGCAGCTATTTTGTGAGATAAAGCAGAGACTCCAGCAACTGCTCTTCAAACTGCACTGAACCGAAAAACCATCAAACAAGATTGTCAATATCTATTACCATTAGAGTGGTGATTTCGTATATGTACTAGCTGCATTTTAAGCACACTGCCTCATCTGTCCTTGAGTGGTGACTGACATGTTCCAGAATGCACAATGAGATTGGAGAATTCACTGCCCATCTAATCCCGTGGAAAACCCCCAACTCCTCATTGTTAGTGCATTTGACTGGGTGGTTACTGATCTAGAGACTTCTGCATTTGTGTGTTGCTGTCAACAACAAACACTGTGGTCTCACCACAGACCAGGAAGCTGTCAACTAGGGGGTTGTGCCTGACCGTTGGGGATCTGGGCGGTGGACCACAGAGAAAAGGAAGAAGGGCCTTAGCCTCAGATCAAGAATGGCAGCCCAACATTAGGGGGTGCAGTGCTTGGGGAAAGACTTGACTCCGACCAATGGAGTGGAGTTAAAGGATCATGGGATAGCAGCGTGGGGGGAACAGGGAGGGTAGAGGACACCATGCCGCCTCTAATTGGTTTCTCTTTCTGGAACATCCATTGCTCCCTTTCTCTTGGACGGCTGCTGTGCTCAGAGAGCCACAACTGAGAGCCCAGCAAAGTCTGTTGGATTTAACGGGAATCTGTATCTTAAAGGGGTGCTGGGTGGCAGGGGGGGAGGGGATGGGGGGAAATGGGGGGTTAACACAATCAATAATTCATAAGGCCTTTCCTTATTAGGGCTTCTTCTTACTGGGCTAGTGGTTCTTAGGCCCAGCTCTGTGTCGGATGAGAAGCTTCTTGGAAGGCAAAGCCGCACAGGAACTGCCAGCCCTTCATTGTTGCTAGCTGCCTACTCTGCCATTCCCACCCTACACTCTCCCCATTCGCTCAGTGTAGATCCCTTTGTTACTCATGATTTCTCAAACCCTTCAAATATGAATCCAGCCCTCTTAGCATAACAACAATGACGCTATAGAGCACTTGATATGTAAAGCGGTGTTTGCATAGACAGAACAGGCAGTTGTGATACCTCATTGTTTGTTCAAAGAAAAAAGAAAATGTTTTAAAAATCTACAGACAAATGTGGAGGACAAACATTGTTTTATAACGATGCAGGTGAAAGGGTTTTTTTGGCATACAAGCGCTTGACAAGACCAATAATGAATCCAAGCACATACGAGTGGATGTCTGAGTATAAGTACTGCATGTTTTTATGGGTGAATTAATTTGTTTATTATGCTGCCTTCATATAGAACTCATAATGTTGTATTTTTGACACAGTAAGTTCTCCATACAATATGCTTTGCAAATCAAGAATCAAGAAGAAATAGACAAGAAAATGATGGTGAATGTTAGTTTATACATTTTTTTTTTTTAAATGTCAAAACTCTTGAACTGGAAGCTAGCAGAAAAATGTAAAGTTACAAAGTTGTGAATACCGAATCCATGGGTTGTTGAAATGGTTGTTACTTTTCACCACAGTAAACATGACCCTATACTGTGGACTTAAAATATACCATTGGCATCTGTGCAACAAGCATCTGTGTGGATATATTACTGAATAAGCTTACAATAACCCTGCAACAAAAAATACCTTTGTGAAACATTGCATTTTTTGAGACTGATACAAAATGAGGGTTATTTTTTGACTCATAGTGTGTGGTGTCATTGAGCAGATATATAGATAAGTGTCTTTCAGTCAGTGTTGACTTTGCCAGTTGACTCAAACTGAATTGTATAGCCGTTTGGATATGATGTTCATCCACTAGTCTCCACTGGAAGATACAAGAGAAGTTTAGGGTAAGCTCTGTGTCTGTCTGCATACCAGTCCTCAACACATCTGAGGTGACCGATAACTGCAGAGTCATGGGGAGCTAGTGGCCAGGTCTCCTCTCTCAGCCTCTCTCATTAGACTGCAGCTGCAGCACATTAAGAGCAGATGAATTACTCATCTGCCATGTGGTGAGATCTAATCACGACCACCCAGCTCCTCTGGATGCCTTTCTATCATTAGCTCCCCCCAGGTTTTTCCTCACACCTTGTTTGGCTCATCATCCCAACCAATAAACCTGACTTCATTTATTATCCTCAGTAGCACTTAGAGTTGTTACCTTGCAGTTACTGAGACTTCAACCCCGTTGGGTTTAAATGATTTCCTTTTATGTATCACCATTTCAATATTTTTTAAATATTGCGATCACCTTGCAGTGATGAATGCGTTTCTGAATATATATTTCAGTTAAAGTCCATGAGGGATGCTGCTAGAGGTGATATTTCTAAGGTGCATTGAATTCCACATGTTCACTTAATGCCACTAAAAGTGACTGCTGTGCAGGTAGGAGCCATGATGCGAAGCAGATAAACAGTGATTACGCTCACCGTGATAAATGAAAGGGCAGCTTGCCAATGTGAGGAGTTTTACTCACCATAGATCACAATTTGTAAGTGCTGCTTGCTTGGGATGCCAGAATGGAGTGGAAGCCAGCTTTTTTTATTCTATCAATAAGATTGTATGCAGTTGTATGCTACATTACTATAATACCATGGTAAAGAAAAACACCCAGCCTCTGAGTACATATTAAAAAAATTCATCCATACTACCTTAATGTTGGCATCGGTCAACAGGCATGAGACGGAAAGCAGGAATATTGCGTGTTTTTCATCCGTGATGAGCGATCCAACATTTTAATAATCTGACTGTTGCTTTTCCTAACATTATTTTAACTGTTCAATGTATTTACTCAAGTATTTACGTACAGTTTTTGAGATACTTTAGTTGACTACACTACTACACCTACTTTTTACTACACTACATTTATCTGACAGCTGGAGGTACAGATGGTTACTTTGTAAGTAAAGCTCTTGAATAAAAAAACATATCATCACTTGTGGTACATTGTTACAGATTAAACTACCCTACAGTATTGTTAAAAGTAACTCCACCACCACTGACTACAACTTTAAAATGCTGCTTACATTTTGAATAATGTACTTATTGAGGACCTTTAGTGGAAATGTATTTTTACAGCATGATACTGCTACTTATATTTCAGTTAAGGATCTGGATACTTCTTCCACTGTATAACACAGTTGTGTGTACAGCTGTGTATCATATTGTACATGTCATATCCCTTGATGACCACTGCAACGGTGACGAAGACAAAAACAATACTTGTGCCGGGTTTTGCATATATATATGCCATGAATTACTCAATGTTCTCAGTTAAGATATCTTGCTAACCAAGCTGCTCCTGACTTAAATAATGCATTTTTATGTGTAGCAAAAGAAGCACCGAACTGAGTGCAGAGACAAGGACTTGAATTCCTGCATTTTTCAGTGGCGCGTATCTTGATTGACAACATAGATAGTAAAAATTAATAAATGTTTGGTCGTAAAATATAAAAAAAACACAAGCTTTCACTTCAATGAAAATAATTTGTGTAGAGCCATATAACTCTTAGCTTTGTGTCATGTTTCTCGTTTAGAAACTGGCTGTAATGACATGAAGAATCTCTTTTTTTTTAAATATACTTTTTGCTCTCTTGCAGAGAGTTCAATAAGAAGATGGATACCACTCTCATGTCTGTGTTGTAAATATGTAGCTAGAGCTAGGAGACGGTTAGTTTAGCTTAGCATAAAGAATGGAAGGAAGGGGGAAATTATCTGTGCTATTGCAAAAGATAGATTACAGTCAGTCAACTGGCATTTCTAAAGCTCACTGATCGGAGTATTTGCTTGTTGCCTGGCAACCTTAAAGTATCAACAAGACAAGGAAGTCACTGTGCCCGGCCAAGAATTAATCCGGCACATAACCTCCTGTAAAAACAAAACCTTCTGCTTCTACATTTCAGTTTATTTACGAATGTTAATTTAGAGGTGTGAGTACAGGTTAAGTGGTTTTTAACTCAATTAATAATCACATTAATTTTATTTCAATAAAGTGATCCAGCCGCCACATAAATACCTCATTTGTATCAATTTTGTGGGAGGGTTCAGGCGTCACTGAGTTCGTACCTGTCTTATCTGCTGGTCATGAGTGGAATTCTAAGTCGACGCCTTCGTGGTTCCACCTGGAATCACAATTTAATTTATTCTCTTTTTCATGCACCTTCAAGATCTGCATGAAAGGAAGGCGTAAGTGTTTAGGCCGGTGATGATCAGAGAGAAAACTCCCACCAGTACAGTGCTGTTTACTTTGCCTGGCCATAACCAGAGCCTTTCCCTCCAGAAAAGGAAAGAGGCTGTGAATCCTCTTTGATGTAGCTGACAACTCTGAGTCAGGATTGAGGCTGATTTTGTCCTTACGGGAACACCACCTGTTTCAAATCAGCCCACGTGGGTCAGCTGTACTTCTAAATGCCTCTTTCTGAATTTAAAACATTTACTTTAGTAATAATTAATACATCACAAAGCTGTGGGGGAATCTGACAAAAACATCTCCTTTCTTTACTTCTAAAATGCTTGGTTTCCAGCTGATGGTTTAGTAAAATGTGAGAACAAGAACAAACTCACACTTCAAATACACTCTTTGTACTTTATCTTTCTGCTTCCAGGATTCTTTGTTTGTTTCTGACAACTATAATATCATTTGTTGTTTCATTTCAATAATTGTTGGAATAGGGGGTGGGGAGGGGGAGATGCTGCATGAAAGGCTTCTTTGTATGGTGTGAAGATATTCCAAAATAATCTCAAACAAGACAGGAACCATTAGACATTGTTTGCTATGGATATTAATCAGGCTTTGTTTATCGAAAGAACATCTTAATGTCTTATTCTCTTTGAAATAATGAACTGCAACAAGATGAAAACAAGTTAATTTCTTAATCCATTCACCGTTTCGCATTGCCCTATTACCCTTGAGTATTAGCAAGTTTTTTGTTCTTGTATTTCTGGAAAACAACAAAACTGCTTTTGCTACTTTCAATTATCTTTCTGCTTATTTTTTTAATTTTTTTTTGGTTTGTGTATTCTTGCCTGTTTCGTGTTCCTATAACATATATATATATATATATATACACTAACTGGTCAAGTAAGAGGTATGAGTGTTATGGTATGTAACACAGTAACATGATATTTTGTACTATACTGTATTTTTCTGCTTTCTCTGAATACAAACACTGGCCATCAAAGCAGAGTAATCTAAATAATATAAAAAGTGTTTAAACTACTTTCACCGCTTCAACCACCTCTAATATTTCCTCACATGCATTACAATTCAGAAGTACAATACAAAAGGGTGGAATCAGATCTGACAGGTTTTTTTATTTTTTTTATTTGTATTTAAGATACAACGGGCTTTGTGAAAGAAACACATGTACGGACAGATTTATATTTAAAAGACTACCCCATTCAGGCAAACACTGAGTCTTTCTCTAAAGAGTTCTTGTGTTGTTCCATGAGGGACACTGAGCATTGCACTCCTATAAAACTGTCAGATTCATGATGGAAATTTCTTCTTCTTTTTTTAAAGGTTAAAAATTGATGCTGCAGAACCAGAGATATTGTAATTTTTATTATAAAACCTGGCGCCTACATTACGCACACATTGCTTTCCAACTCCACAAACCCTAGATTTTCTTCCATTTTAAACTTGCAGTCTTCAACCTCAACCAACGCTACCTTGACTGACATTACTTGCTTTTGCATTAGGCCCAATGTTTATCTAGGACATGTATTTTAAGCATTCATTTCACACATTTCCTACAGTATCTTAGGTGACCAAGGTTCATTGTTTTAAAAGAAAAAATGTTCAGAGCACTTTGGAGGGCTCGGGCTTTGCCAAACTGTTAAGCTGCAAATACATGAGAGATGAAAGAAATTGCTATTGACTGCTCTCCACCAAAATGGGCCAATGTCCCTTCATAAAAGACTACTTGGCATTAACAGTTAAATTGTATGCCTATCCATTCACCTTTCATTAACCTTCTTTCATTGTTTTATGATAGCTGCTTTTAGTGGGCAGGCTTGACATAAAAAAAAGCTGAAGTGACATCTCTGCAGTATGAAGGTGTTCTGCTAAAATGAAAGTTGACCGCTCATATTCACTTATTGTGTTGTCAGAACGAGGTTTGTTTTGTTTCCTTTTTCATGTCAGTGCCTTTGGTTTCCTGCATGCTTCATCTCTGCACTGTCACCTGGTTGTTGGGGGTTTCAGCCGATATAAATAGCTCCACTTTCTGCAGCAGTGTGTATTGTTAGTCAGTGTTGCTGTCAGAGCCTGTTTACGCCACAAAAAGCCTCCTCCTAAGGTCTGCGGTCCTCATACTGTCACATGTGATTGGCCGTCTACTGCTAGATGGTCCATCCTGCCAACATGCTGCAGAGGGAGGGAGGAGTTGTGAAACCCCAGAAGCGCTAGCAGTCCCTGTCATCTCTGGGCCTGACTCTGGGCTTAGTGAATAAGCGAAGGTAAAGATTGATAGATGACATGAACAGAATGTTGTAGGGGAGATGGGGGCTGCTAACAGAATATGCTTTGTATTGTAGAGGTCCTGAGAGGGCTGGCTTGACTTCAACCACACATGACTAACTGCCCCAAAGGCAGGTAGGCCCTGTCATAGTCTATTACTGTATCTCAGCTCTCGAGGCAACATTACAGCTACACAGCAAATGCATCTGCACCTTCTGTATTGGGCTGAGGAGAGATAGTTTGAAGTATCTGTGCTAGATGAACTAAAATATATGAGTTGTACTGCTTGTTAAATCACACACAACACGCATTCACTTGTATCCCAGGAGTAATGTGTGTGGTTCTGCGCTGCCCAACACGTGTTTATCACGAAACTATAGCATACTCCTAAAACCAATTGGAGTGAAAGGTGTCACATTATCACTCTAAAGAATTCAATAAAACAATGATGCCAAAGCTGGATGTGCTAATTAGTGGGCTTTAAATGAATAGTTTAAGTAAGACTATTTTGTGATGCACAGCTGAAATAGAAATGCATTTTCAGAGGATTTTGATTGTATGAGCCAATCTGCTTTATGATATGCACCACACAATGCTGTGAGGTGCATCAACAGCACTCAGCCGAGCTCCTCTGCATCACAACCCCGCTGACAGCAGTTAAGCGCTCATCTTGCTGCAAGGTGCACGTGTAATCCTTGTTCGGCAACAGCATTAGTCACATTTTAATCTTCGCTGTATGAATGAGGAAGGATGTGTTTGTGTTTTTCCTAATCTCCCTCTTTGACTTCTATACAACTACCATGTTATTTAAAAAAAAAGGTTACTTTGGCAAAGATTTTTGGCGTCATATGGTTGTCCATTATGAATATGTCCAATGTGATAGGGCTCTCAAGTTCAAGGAAATATAAAAGGCTTCTTATTTGGTAAATTCTTACATAATTCTGTTCTGGATTCTTGCACCATCTATTGGCAGTTACATGGGCTAATACAATTTCCCACATGTATTACAAGGTAGACAAATTCCATCATATATCACCACTAGATTGTGGCTCACTGTGACTACTAGGTCAATACATTTGTCTATCAAACCCAATTAGATTTTAAAACCACCCAAGGGCACTATTACAGCCAGTTATCTGTCTGCCTGAGGGTGTGCCTCAGGTGTAGCTCTCTATGAAAATAAAGACACGTCAGATAGTGATGCCCTGACTGACTGGTCACCAAACTGGTTGATTTGATCTAAATGATGGAACTGAGGTTCTCCCAGAACTCTGATCTGTCTTCTTGTCATGCTGAACAAGAAGCTGGCATCAGCATGAAACACTTTACATCAGCTGGTAGCCACACGTGTGCTGCACAGCTTATAAGCTCATAAAAAATGACAATCATTCACATAAGGATTAGATAAGATAAGATAAAATGGCTTGAAACATCAACATGAAAAAGGAACAAAAAGAAGATGTGTCTTAATAAATGCATTCACAGTTTGCCCTTGAGTATATAGAGGCCTCACATGAGGATCAGTGGGGTTTTCTGAATCAGTCAACAGACAAATCTTGAATAGAAATGGATTTACAGTTGTGGAGTAATGAGACAGAACTGAAACTTTTGAGAGAGTTTAAAGTGATCAATCTTTCTGTGATCATTATTATTACACCTTCTTGTATTTCTTTATCCAGATGGGTGCGTTTCACTGATCCATGAAGTGGTCATTCAAGTGTCACTCCATGAATTTAAGGCTGATCAAGCGGAGGCAGTTGTCATAGCAACTGCCAGGGGTACACAGGTAAGGGCACGGATTGCCCGAACTGAAGAGTGCTTAGTGAGAGGTAGGGGCCACTGTACAATCATGGCTCAGTGAGTCAGGTTCTATGTGACGGAAAAAGGAAAAAGACATTTGGGATGGTGCAGCAGCAATTCCCAGATGTCTAAAAATCACTGGTGATTTGTCTGACTGGCCAACCAGATCTGTCCGTCTTCACACCTGTTGACAGTTCTATCTGAAATCTCATAGGATTTGGACACTGGCGGTTTGATGTGCAGATCTTGCTGGATGGTCAGTAGACTCAGAAATAGCTGAAAACACTATGAATACTGCACAGCTTTATAACAGTGGCCCTCTATTTTAGGTCATGATATTTTCTCCCTTCCAATACCTTTTTTACAGTGTTAAGATTTTTTTCACTCTTGACATTAACCTTGTACAAGGTGTTCTTCTAGACTTTGTGTGAATCATGAGGATGCTGCCTCATGTAAGATTATGGCTCTAATAGTCCTCTACAGATGCCCCATTATTGATTCTTACAAAGCACAAATAGTCAGCTTAATGTACCAAGCTAGTGGAGCAAAACTGACATCATCCATCCGTGGCCCCTTTTTCAGCACGGCACATAGAGATAAATGTTCTTCTAAACAAAGCAGCTTATTTTTTAGCCTTACCCATGGCTGGTGGATTAATTGTAGTAAAAAAAAAAAAAATTCTCCTTCTTATTGATTTCACAGAGTGTATATACTGAAGCTGTACGTATGAGCAGCAGCATCTGTGAGCATCCACATACCCAAATGCCACAATATGAAGCTTTTATCTTTTTGTGCAGGGCCCTGCGTGAAGTCTTGTGACCATGCTGTGGTGTCAGGTGTTGTCTGGGTAAAAACTGTACAACAGGCACTCAAAGTCGAATGCAGCCTTGTGAGAAAGAAAAGATGTCAGAGCATGAAATAAAGAGAAAGACAGCTGCGTTTGTCACAAGGGGTGTGAAAGATTTGAAAATTGGGTTATTGCACTTAAATGTCATCAGCTCATTAAAAGTATAAAGGAGGTTTCCATGTTAGTCCTCTATCTAATTACGTATCTATCAATCTATCCATCTGTATCAGTTTGTTTATTTGCACTCAAATAACATTAGAAATAGACATTTAGAAATAAGGTTCTTCATGTAATCGGAGAACACGCTTACATGCACTGTAGTACCCTGGTTCCTCTAAATCTGTGTACATGCAGCAGGTCAGTAATTAAATTTCTCCCCCACCACCGACATTATTTTGGAAACATTACTTTCATCTGGCCACTCCGCTATTATTTTTCCTGTCTGCAGTCTTTTGTCATGCACATGCATTGTTGTACAAAGCTAAATAGAGACCCGGCTACACATATAAGTGGCCAAGAAATCAGCTTTCTCCAGAAGAAATCTAGGAGCAGAAATCAGGTTTCTCTGACCTCCCACCATGATAACCAGAACCAGGTATCATGTTCATAATAAATTACTGGAGAAAGCAGACTGTAAGACTGCATGTAAACAGACTGCATACATATAGCTACATATCCATCCATCCGAGTGTAGGCAGTCTCGTATACAGTACGGTATATTATTCAGTAATTCATAATATACGTAATTCTTACTATCTTTCAGCATTGTACACTATTTATGTTTTTGTTATTTTGTTTGCTTGGGAAATGTGCCCTCATGTACATTAGCCTTTCCACCTATTGCTGCTACCCCAGTAAAACAAATTATCTAATTATTGCTCCCTATACTGGGAGGTCTTTCCATTAAACTATTGGCAATACTGTTATCCCATTAGTACTTAAACTCAATTATTGATTCCACATTGCAAGTACCCTAACCTACCATTTGCATGTAAACAAACGGGGCACACTGAACATATTTCATCACAACTATAGAGTTGCAGATCATTTAAGTAATATACATATTAACATCACAGTTTCTATTTTAAGCATCAGCAAGCACATGCCAAGTGCACACAATGATAAGTACAAATATCTAGAAGTGGTCATTCATGTCATCCCGCTGGGCCTTCATTACTAGTCCTGCTAGAATAAGCTATGTGTTTATCTGCAGGAGATATACAGAGAAATGTACAGTACATGTCTGTAAATGTGTGAGTCTGTCTGTGTGTAAAAATGATAAAATAAGTTCAGGTCAGGGTTTAAAACATGTTTTAAAAATACTCCATTCAAAACAATGCAACATTGTTTTATTTGTTATTTTCTCTGTAACAGGTTCTACAGTCTGGACTACTCAGAGCAGCATCCAGAAATTCCCATGTACTTGCTTGGCCAGTGAGCATGAGCCTTGCCTTTCCCTCCCTTTCCCTCCATTGCATTCCCTCTTTTTAGTTAGGAAATATGTTGGAGATTCTCTAACTCATTTCTCTCATATAGAACAGTCAACAAGGAACAATACTGAAAATAATCATTTTTGACAGCATGCATGCTTCAGCAACAATGCTTGCTGATGTCAGCGGATGAATTGAACTGGACATTTTCAGCATGGGTAACTACAGTCAACTATGATGGGCTGGCTTTCGTTGACTCTTTTCAAATAATTTTAGCATCAGGAACTACATGTGACTGCTTTCCTTGCCATTACATTCACTTTTACTGTAGCTGTTTTTTTGTACAATTTCTCCCAGTTTGCACACGTTGGAGCCAAGCGGCAACTTCCTTGCCTGAAAAGGGAAGCCAATGTGGAAGTGCCTTAAACCTGCATTCTATCTAATTTCCAGCAGGGGCGACTCCACTGGTTCCAAAAAGAAGTCTGTTTCTATAGAAGTCTATGGGGAAATGACCTTCGGCCTTGATTTATTAACTCAATACACATTTTTTAAATGAGTTTATGGCCTCAAGCGCTAGTTTCAAGTCTTCTTCAATAAAGCATGATGTTCATTTAAAAAAAAAAAAAAATAGACGATAAAGCAGGGGATGCTTTAGGAGCGTGGCTACACGCCGACCTGTCAATCATGATAGAGGCTTAGCAATGCTTATCCATGGCCCCGTGTAGCCTACACTTAAAATAGCCGTAAAGTTGTTTTTGGGTCTCACTGTGTGTTTTCACTTCATCAAAGTTAATTGGAACACTTTGGTCGCCTAGAAATGTTGTTTGGTGTTCTGCCAACCAAGCTAGCTAGCTAGCACTAGTGTTAGCTGGTAACGTAAGAGAAAGTCTTCTGATTTTTATCCAGCTCTATGTAATGCCGTACATGCTGCATGAAAAAAACTAAAGTATTAGACATTGTAATCCTACCTCTTTAAGAACAGGTGGTGCCTTCCAGCCATTTCACCACATATCAATCAAATTTAAACTAGCAGAATGAATTAGCACAATATACAGTAATTGAATTAAACATCCTCATGCTACTTTTGTCAACACTGCATTCCTTCAGTAAATTGTGTTGATCGGTTATGACAGGTGAGTCACACTGAGAGCCATGTTAGTTCAATGTCCAGCACCAGATATTGACTTCCTTCAACATCAAAGCAAAACCTATTCTAGTAGACCCCAAGAGTACATCTATGATGCTAAAAGGAGTACTCATAACCCTAACCCTTAATGGAATGTTTTAAGGAATTACGGATTTAAGAAATTAGGCATGAACATATTGCAAGCCTGAGTATCTGAGTCTGAGTTATCCAAGTATTCAAGCAGTAAGAAACCATGGTAGGGTATGCTATTTGTACAAAGAAATTTGTTTTATTTTTTACAATAAAACACTAGACAGCCTCTTTTCCTTTATGGCAGTTAAGATCATACTGTACCATGACATTTATATGATCTATTTTCTGTAGTTTAAAACATATTATATACACAATACATATTCATATACACAATATACCCTCTATAGACAGGGAACCCAGTATACAGAATACTTTAACTACTGTATCTGTATCTGAGTGCATGTGAGAGTAGCATTCCCTGACTATTCATTTGTTATCATGTGTGAGTCCAGTTTAATGAAAGTGGTAGTAATCCTGTAGTTATGCTCGGAGCTAATGCATCCCAATTGGCCTTCTTCTCTCCAGGCAAACCTGGAGGTGTCAGACTTCATCCGCTCCCGTCCTGCCGGAGGGGATATCATCCGGTTTGATAAATGATGAATTCCTGAAGGATCGCCTCCAGTCAGTCAGCAGACAGAAAATAGCTCACAGCTCACATGACGAATGTTTCCCTTCCCACACACTCCATTTGACCCAAGGAGAGATGGACAGCCTGCCTTGTTGTTATTTTCCCTCTATCTTTTTTAAGAAACACGTTTGACTGTCAGTAATGCTAACAATTACCACGTCCACCCACTAAATGGGTACATTTTAAAGGGACAGATTTAATTCCTTTAACATACGCGTGAATTGATTGTTAGCTTCAAAATCATTAATTAAAGGATGGGACATTTTCTGGCAAGCTGCACATTGATGGAGAGAAGATCATTAGTGGCCCTTTGGGTCCTTTTAATATACTCTTCCGACAGTGGGCAATTCAGCAGTGACTTGAGTAGGAGGACCCAACCCGCAAATCAACCTTGTTGACCTGTAATTTGCTGTGGGCTGGCTATCAGCTGTAATAAAAAGTAAGGAGACACCCCTAGTGTTTCCCAACTATTGCTTTTATATGAGTTGGTTGGGATTGTTGTGTAATTGAAGCATTAACCTTTATATGTGTAGCAAAATTAATATGCACATTTCTGAATAATATCAAAATATAACCAATGTTGACTTGATGCTTTGGTATATTTCTGTATTTCCAATCTAAACTAGAAGAATGAACTATAAAAAGCTCAATACAATTTAATTAAAGATCCTCAATGCCATTTATTTGCTTTTGTCTATATCTCATTATCTGCCAGCATTCCTTCAGTAAGTTTTGTTGATCTGCTACGACTGGTGAGTCACATTGAGGGCCATGTTAGTTCAATAGCAATGATCACCAATCCTGAAATCAATTGTGTCCTTATTTTCCCACTTGTAAGTATTGACAGTTTGATATATCTCATAACTTCAGGGTATTGCACATAATTAAATGGAGTGTAAAGGACCCTCACAGTGGCTTTGCATTTCAAATGACCTCGTTTTCAGAGCTCACATTCTGGTGCAAACAGTGAAAGAAAAACGCGTGCAGCAGCATCGACCTCACCTTGAGCACATAAAATGACAGGCTAGTAAGATGTCATATTAAAGTGAGTGTCCCCACACATAACACACTGTAAAAGGCTAGTGACCTTTATGAGGAGTAAGTGCTCACACTCCATTGACTATGAACTCAGAGTGATGGAGAAAATGACATTCTTTCTGAGAGCACACACACACACACAAAAAAGAAAAAAAAATGATGAATCAATAGGTTACTAATTCTTTAAGGGTTGTCTCTGTGGTGCAAACATTTGGTGGTGGCAGCTCCCTTGTGGCCCCCGAACCTGAAGAACAGCCAGATTTCAGTTCAAAATCAAAAGAAGCTTTGATTGCATCTTTAACCAACATTGATTTCCTGGGTCTGTGGATAACCACAATTCAATGTCTGGCCCCTAATTGAACATCAGCGACATGTTTGATAAAGTGGTGGAGGCTTTTGCCATTGGTACCACTTGGAATCCAAAGCTGATTTTTAAGTCGTTAGCACACTGAGCAGCTTCTTATTAACCAACCAACCTCTGACATACAGTAGATGAGAAGGACTTCCACTGATCCTGATACAATCACAATCAGAATCAAATGATTTCATGTCCTAAAAAGTACTTATTTATGTTCCAAGAATAATGAAGTTGCAGATTAAAGGAACACGCCGACTTATTGGGAATTTAGCTTATTCACCGTAACCCCCAGGGTAAGATAAGTCGATACGTACCCTTCTCATCTCTGTGTGTGCTGTAATGCTGTCTGACGGTTCCAGCATTAGCTTAGCCCAGCACAGATCCTGCAGGTAACTGGTTCCAACTAGCCTACCGCTCCGAATTGTGACAAAAGTGACAAAATAACGCCAACATGTTCCTATTTACATGTTGTGATTTGTAGAGTCACAGCGTGTACAAAAAACGACGTAACATGAGACACAGCCATCTTCTAACTGTAAACAAACCTGGAATTATATTCTCAGACAGGCTTGCTGCGAGCATATCACTCCACCCAAGTACTATATTCTTCCACCTGAGAATATAGTTCCCGCTTTGTTTACGGTTAGAAGACGGCTGTGTCTCATGTTACGTTGTTTTTTGTACACGCTGTAACTATACAAATCCCAACATGTAAATAGGAACATGTTGGTGTTATTTTGTCCCTTATTCGGAGCAGTAGGATTACTGGAACCATTCACCTGCAGGATCTGTGATGGGCTGATGCCGCTGGAGCCGTCAGACAGCATTACAGCACGCACGGAGATGAGAAGGGTATGTATCGACTTGTCTAACTCTGGGGGTTACGCTGAATAAGCTAAATTCCCAATAAGTCGGCGTGTTCCTTTAAAGCACCACTCCCAGAGTGGTAAAAAAGTACTCCCAGATCCCTTACGCACAATGGATCAGAAATCAAGACAGAATTCAAGGCCCATTCAAAAACCTTTTATGGTTAAATAAGATGATTTATTATCCATTCTATGCATGTCCACATAACACCAAGTCATGAAAAGCCTGTGGGCCAGTTTTACATCATGGAGGCTATGATTTACCTTCACTGATTTTTCTCCAGCTCAAATAATTTCTGTAAAACCTGGTTTCTGTCCATGCCTTTGAAACATTCACAGGTGAAGCCAGAACAGCAGGTTACCCAGGCGTTTGACACAAAAGAGCCACTTTGTGCTTTGAAGCCAAATTAATCACCAGTTGAAAGTATTGTGAAATATCTGAGATCAGCTTCAGTAGATAACCTTATTTGTTCCCATCACTGTCACCTGCCCATGACAGGCGATTCTGATCACAGAATGTAATTCAAAAGGTGTGGACAAGGTTTGAAATGTTTGAGGCACAGATTGTATTAATTCATATGATGCCATTTTTTTTTGATGATGCCATTCATACTGCCTTTTGAAGAAAGATGAAACCTTAGAATGATTAAAAATCAACCCTACCAAGAACAGAAGAGGCTTGCACCCATTTAGCATTTCAGGCCAGGCCAGTGTCCAGTATCATTTGGTAACTTGCTGAACACCTTAATAAAATGTGCAGTAAGGAGTTTTTGCCTTCAAGGAGGATGTAAACGGATGGGGTGCTCTGTTACAGTGGATTTGGGGGAGCCAGCTGAGGCTGACTAATCAGAGGGTGCTTGGGAGAGCATTAAGACAGACGTGTGGAGGGGAAATGTGACACCTGGAAATTACACAATGTAATGGAATCAGCCAAGTGGTAAATGTAGCTTTTAAATAGGTTTTGTGTTCTCCATTAACTTGCTAGACACTGATTGGTCCTGACAGCAAGGGAAAGTGACGGTCAGCATGTTGCCCCCTCCCTCCAGTACAGACTCTGCTGCCTGTGTGCGCACTCTCACTCTCTCTCTCTCTCTCACACACACACACACACACACACACACACACACACACACACACACACACACACACACGCGCGCGCGCACGCAGGCAGGCAGGTGCGCACACACGCGCGCGCACACACACACACACACACACAGACACAGACACACACACTTCTAACTGTGGGACACAAGGTTCTCCGTAGTTAGTGGGGGCTGGGTACAGGTGATCACAGCACAGTGGCTGCAGTCATGCTCAATTGCATCCTTTTGTAGTTATAGCTGAACATGCAGGGTTATAGCCACATCAGTTCCATCCCTACTTTTTCCCAAACAATTTGAAGCAATCTATTGCGTTAAAATAATGTTAGTTTAAACTGGATTTGTGCATAGCCCAGCACTGATTACATTAAACTACTGTAATATTACTTTAAAGAATAATCATTCATGCCTTTGGGTTATTTGGAGTTCCTACATGTTTTGTAACCATTCTGTTTACATATTACATTCCTCGGGCAAGGAACAATGCTCTTGTGAGAACAGATATCTATCAGTATTGCAGGGCTCTAATTTCTTAGTGACTTTTCTGATTTCATTTTCCTGCTGAAAGTGGATTGGATTTTTATCGTATTAGTGAGATAGGCTTAACAGACTCCTTAGTTTGATTATATTTCATAGTTAGAACACAGAGGACTGATATGGCTAACATTCTAGTATGGGGTCTGGCAAGAATTACAATCTTTTCATTGACTTACTAGTTTGTGAGGTAATGTTGTGGTTTTGATGTCATGTTATGGAAGACATTTGAATTCTCCTCACTTTTTGCGTAAGAAAAATATATACTGTAATGATAGCAGTTATTGTGGATATTTTTCCATTTGTCAAAAAAAGGAGAAAAATATTTTTGGACATATGTGGAAAAAACAATTAAGCTCCTTGGTGGGTGTTTGAGAGCACATGTTTCCAGGAGACACGCTGTCAACTTCTGTGTTGCGCTACTGACTTATAGCCCTGTATGGCCTACTCATGTTGATACAAGCCCACATGGGTTAGTTATGTAGCATTAGATTTAAGTTAATCCTTTCCATTTACAACACACATTTTTCAAGTTTGTATTCCACTCTGAGAGTGGAAACTAGCAAGTTAATTAGCAAATTCCTTCGAAAAGTGGAAGCAAGTTAGCCTAGCTTGCTATCGTTAGCAATTGCCACAAGAGGTTACTTGTTGCTAGTGTTATTTCAACACCTCCTGAGTCATGTGAGGCAGATTTTGTTCACTCAGTGCTGTTTGTTACATATTATGCAAGAAGTCTAGCTAGCGTTAGCTGTGTCTCTTTCATGGGTCCAGTTGTGGGAATGGCAAATAAGTGTCAAAGAACTCTGCAATGAGTAGTCCTGTAACCTCAGCTCTCCATATGTTACCCTGTGATTCGAAATCATGACATGAAGCAATGTAAGGAATCATGGAGTTACATAGAGAGTGCCATAATTACAGGCGGTACAGATGCCCACAAAGAAATTTCAGTAGTCTATTCAAATTACTGTACAGTCCCTCCAGAAAAACGCAAATATGCAATCGCATAATTCAATGCATAATCAGCCAAAGTCCGCATATTGTAGCAGGGGGCAAATTTTTTTCAAATACGCCACACTTTAATTGCCAATTTCCGCACAAAATATGCGGGGCTTGCATGATTTCATAATCCCCGCATTTTTGTTGCCAAAAAGTGAACATATATCTTAGCAGAAAGTTGAAAAATGTTGCGTTTACGTCACACAAGAGCAGCAATTTTCCCCTGTTGCCATGGGAATGTTATGAAGTGACGTAATTACGTGACGTGAACATCGAAAAGCAGGGTGTTGGGGTAATCACTTTTTTTTCTCTTTTTCACCAAAATGCAATTATTGTAATTTCCCACAATTTTTGCAAGTTCCCGCAATTTTATCGCATAAAATTGCATAAATATCCCGCATATTCCATTGCATATTCCATTACATTTTTTAAGAAAACGTGCTGCATAATCAAGAAAAAAACTCATTTTCTTTGGAAGGACTGACTGTATCAGTACTGACAGTCTGAAACAAAAATGCACGTCTCCTAGGAAAAACTAATGTAGGTGGTGCTATTACTGCAAAAAAATAAATGTTCAGCATTTTGTATTTACATTTTTTACCTAAGAAGTACATAAGTTAAAATATACTGATTTCTTAGTATTAATGAATTTCAATTTCAGTTAAAATGTAATAGCTGGAGTCTTTACCTAGACATTAAAACTTCCATTTCAGCTGTTAAATCTTACAATATGAACTTACTTTTTCATTCCAGCCTGGCAGGCAGTAAAACACTGAGCATGTAAAACACCATGTAACACATTAACATACAGCATACTTGGGTATTTACCCAAGTTTCCACGTCCATATCATGCATGCATAGCTGCCAACGTGAGTGGGGGCAGCGATTGCTGTTTGCCTTGTCTTTGCTCGGAGCTCACCAACATGTGGGAGTGCAAACTGGTTCAAGAGGGCCCACACAGTGCCATGAAGCTCATAAGCCTCAGCCTTCACACGAACCCTGCAGTCCTTTCAATGCAAATGAGAGAGGAAAAGAGAGGAGGGCTTAGATGGGTATGTTCAGTATCTGCCTCCCTGCTTTTGCATTTCAAATGAATAAATGATAAAAGCCCACTTTTTAGTCAGTCAGTGACTGTCCTCTCTCACTCTTTCTCCCTTTTCATTTACTGAGATCACTCACTCTCTCCACCCCTCATCCCATACTTCCTCTCATTCTGAGTTTACTGTGACTTTTCCTTGACTGCATGGTTATTCTCCCTCTTTTGAATCTAAAGTTGCGTATGCATAATATCTGAAGATCATATTAAACGGATAATTTGACCAGCTGTTGGAATCGTTATTCTGGCAATTAATTGCATTTATTTGAGGGCCCCTGAGGTTTACAACTAGCCATCAAAGATTGCAAAGAGTGGTATAAAAATATTTTATATTCTGAATACAATGTTGGAGTGCCGACCCGACCCTTAGCAAACAAGCAACTGCGCCTGCTTTAGAAAGTTAACTAGTCGCAAGTTTGCGGTAAAATGCAGTTGGGTTGTCGAGGTCAAAACACTGTGAATTAAATTAACTTATTATAAATAATCATAATCGTCATTTTTTTTTAAGCCTTTCTTTGACAGGACAGCTGAATACATGCAAGGGGAGGGAGAGAGAGGGGGAATGACATGCAGCAAACGCCCGCTCTACCCACTGAGCTATCTGGGTGCCCCATTTTTTTTACTCTTACACTGAAAAAGGCACATGTTGAGGATGAGGACTGGTGCTACCAAATGTGAATACGCCAGGGGTAGCATGCAGACCGAGGCAAAGACACAACTGTTCAAATTGAAAATCTTCAACTTGAGTGAAAAATATAGGGGGCTTACTTCTCTATAAACATAGAGGAGAGGAAAAGACTAGAGGGAAAACACAAAAAGAACTACAGTTCCTGGTGGGTTCTGAGATCAAGAGCTGACGGACACACACACACACACACACACACACACACACACACACACACACACACACACACACACACACACACACACACACACACACACACACACACACACACACACACACGGTCGCAGTGTATGTTGCTATAGCTTACAGCTAATGTCTGTACAGTTAGTACATTGGCTGTTTGGGATGAATAAACAGTCTACAATCACTCAAATTCATGCAAATAACCCAAGGCTAAAACTCACATGACATTCTGTCTGAGTAGACCTTTAAGGTCCTGTGGGCAGATTCTTTGCTCAAATTGTAAAAGTAGTAGCAGTAAGAACAACTGCAACATGCACTGACAAACATTTCTAATTTATTTTTGCCTGAAAACTTGGGCGTTGGTTGCATAAAGGTGACACTGAAAAGGAGCTGCATCACTGTGTATCCTAGATGCTAATTTATTTACAGACTATTTTTCCCCAGGGACTCAATGAAGAGTTACAGCATGACATTCATCACTGTAACATTATCTGTACTCCACACCCAAGATGTTGCTCAGTACAAAAACATTTTGTTGTTGATTTTCTGTGTTTCTATTGAAATGGAAATGTGTGACAGTGTGCAGCAGATATCAGAATGACGACCAGCATCAATTGAGACTTGAAAAAACAAGCATTATTCGAAAGGAATTACCAAAACATAATTAAAAAAAAAAACATCTCAGTAATATTTTTTCCTTACACAGAGTAAAGAATTTAGAAACTGTATTGCACTCTAATGCATATAAGACTTTGGAATTGAACTTGTTTCATTATTGATGTCAACACAAGAAAGAACACAGCAAGAGCTGTAAAATACTTGATGATGAAATTAAAACTTAAACTTTTTCCGACACAAGATATTTAATTTCGGCTGCAGACGGGTTTGCAAGCAGAAAAATCTGGGACAAATTCATTCATTATTAATCCAGCTTTTATTTCCACACTTTCTCATTTGATTATCTGCTTTCTAAAATGGCAGCGCTCATTTGCCTTCATATATTAATAATTCAGAATTTATACTGGTGTTCACATGCAGATACTTTCACACTTGCGGTATTGTGTAACAGCAATGCTTTGTTAAGCCTATTGTTGCATTCAGTAAGATCCACAAATGTATTTGCTCTCTAAATCCCTGTGTATTGTTATTTGGCAATTTTTGGATACAACTGATAGCACTAAAATATAGTAAATGTTCATGTTGTATTCATGACTGAATCATATCAAACCATTATGAGCATTTAGCAGGGAGGAATTAGTATGGACTATCCTGAAGAAGATACACAAATAGTGATGCATTAGTCAAATACATTTTGCTTTAGAGTAAGAGCTGTCTTATTTTTCTGCATCTTATTGTATTTTCAGCATCTAGAGTCTGTGGCAGCAGCAATCGATAGCCTCTCAAAACTCAAACTCTGTACTGAACTTGCATGTTTTCTTAATGTTTTCTGCCCTGAAAATGCTATGTGAGTAGAAATTGTATTAGGCTAAACATTTACCACATTTAATCTTTAATGAGACTGGTTCAAATTTTATCACATTTCCCTTTTTCGTAGCATCAGTCAGAATCATTCACGCCTTGTGAAAATTCTGAAGCCGTGATGCGAGACGAGTCTTATCAGCGAAGACAGATGGGATTGTCGATAGTTGACAGACATGCTGATAACGGATTTTGGTTTTTATCTCCAGTCACTTCATAGGGTGGAAATCCTGACAGCCTACATCTTCAAAGCGACAAAAGGCCAGAAACACACTGTGCTCAAACAGATGGAGAGGCTGTGTTTTTAATAACTTCATTGCCACCATGGCCCGACAATAATGCCAGGCACAAGGTTGTCAGCAAGGGACACCACACTGTTGTGCCTTCTTGGCTCTCACATCTGTGAGGCGGCAAAGGTGATAACATCTTCTCTAGCATTATAAAATGGCGATATGGTAGGAGGGGCACTCGTGTTGTGGAATTTGCACTTTTTGTTTGCTTTGAAATGTTAATGTCTCCATTACATGTTGACAGATTCAAACATAACAGCCAAATTTCGGGTCACACGTTTGCATTGCTTTGAGGCTTCTGAATTTGAACACAGTTAAACATCAATACTGAGGGATATGCATTGAAGTTCATATAGCATGGCAGTTTGTTTATAATTGACTCACATGCTGCAGCCTTCAAGTAAACACAGTCACATCAGGTCAAAACCATTTATCTTAAGTAGCAAAGTTCAATCCATGTGACGTCCCTGCAGCTGGACTGACATCTCACAAGCTTCAGCATAGCTGCTTTAACTGTCTCGGTGACAGTAACAGTAAGAGCCACAACTGACCGCAGAGCATTAATGTAAACTGATCTCGTCTCTTAGCAGCACACTGAATCAAGTCAACAGTCATGCTTGTTTTTCGCTAGCATTATGAATCACTGCCTCTACTCATCATACTGTTGCTCTAATGACTCACTGCTGTGTAGTTTAGCCATAGCACAACTGATTAGGTGGTGTCACAATTTTGATTCTAAATCCAAAATCAAAAGCAGGATTGGCGATTTCCCCCAGTATTTTTTATTAATACATTTTAAATACATTATTTACATTTGATCATATGGCCTTTAGTGTGGTAGATTACCCAAAAATATGGCGTTTGTTTTTAAATCTTTTTAAAGAAGGATTTGAAAATGTTAATGACAGGGCATAAAATCAATGATCTGTTCATCTTTACGAATCAAGACTCCATAATAACAATGGCATAGCCATTAGTTTGGAAAAAAATAAATGTTTAAATCGAATTAAATCGTGAGCTTAAAATCGAAAGTCAAATTGAATCATGGAAGAATCGTGACACAACTACAACTGATCATTCCCTCAACAACTCCTGGAAACTTCTGGTTCTGTGCGTTACTTCTCTGTATTTCATTTCACCAAATACCATGATTTAAAACCACTAAAGATAATATTTAAAACAATAAATCCCACATACTGAGGAACTTGTGCTCCATCACACATCATATAAGGAGGGAAGTGGAGAGCCCTGTAGAAAAATGAGCTGACTATTGACTAGCCATTGATAAATAATGTATAACTCTACAGCGTGAATTGCAGAATGGCTGCTACGAGGTTCTTCATGTTTAATGTGAACACTGATTAAAAGTGTTGATAGAGTACAGTTGCACAAAATGTGTAGTAATAATTATCATCCTCCATTGACACTGAACTCTGCATTATTTGAGAGACAAACAGAGAGCGTGAGAGATGGTAAAACCATACATGCTACAGTTGAATTCAAGAGTGTTGAATTCAGCCTAAGGAATTTATAACAGGTCTAGATGCCGTTTTGTGTATGTTTCCATTCGGATTCAAAAGCAAATACAACATTGTTATTAATACAGCTGTACTTCAGTGCTACATTTCTCAGATATTATTTTATTTTCATTGAAGACTGTGATCAACACATAATAAAGACATTCAAAGCTTGGAGTATACGAAACATTAAATATATACCAGAGTTCTTATCTACCAAGTTAACAGCTCTCAAGTATAGTTAAATACACTCACCTAAAAGATTATTAGGAACACCTTACTAAGACCATGTTTGACCCCCTTTCGCCTTAGGAACTGCCTTAATTCTTCGTGGCATTGATTCAACAAGGTGCTGGAAGCATTCTTTAGAAATGTTGGCCCATATTGATAGGATAGCATCTTGCAGTTGATGGAGATTTGTGGGATACACGTCCAGGGCATGAAGCTCCCGTTCAACCACATCCCAAAGATGTTCTATTGGGTTGAGATCTGGTGGCTATGGGGGCCATTTTTGTACAGTGAACTCATTGTCATGTTCAAGAAACCAATTTGAAATGATTCAAGCTTTGTGACATGGTGCATTATCCTGCTGGAAGTAGCCATCAGAGGATGGGTACATGGTGGTCATAAAAGGATGGACATGGTCAGAAACAATGCTCAGGTAGGCTGTGGCATTTAAACAATGCCCAATTGGTACTAAGCAGCCTAAAGTGTGCCAAGAAAACCTCCCCCACACCATTACACCACCACCAGCAGCCTGCCCAGAGGTAACAAGGCATGACGGATCCATGTTCTCATTCTGTTTACGCCAAATTCTGACTCTACCATCTGAATGTCTCAACAGAAATCGAGACTCATCAGACCAGGTAACATTTTTGCAGTCTTCAACTGTCCAATTTTGGTGAGGTCGTGCAAATTGAAGCCTCATTTTCCTATTTTTAGTGGAGATGAGTGGTACCTCCCTTCTGCTGGTGTAGCCCATCTGCCTCAAGGTTGTGTGTGTTGTGGCTTCACAAATGCTTTGCTGCATACCTTGGTTGTAACGAGTGGTTATTTGAGTCAAAGTTGATCTTCTATCAGCTGGAATCAGCCGGACCATTCTCCTCTGACCTCTAGCATCAACAAGATATTTTTGCCCCCCAGGACTGCAGCATACTGGATGTTTATCCTTTTTCAGACCATTCTTTGTCAACCCTAGAAATGGTTGTGCATGAAAATCCCAGCAACTGAGCAGATTGGGAAATACTCAGACCAGCCCGTCTGGCACCAACAACCACGCCACGCTCAAAGTTGCTTAGATCACCTATCTTTCCCATTCTGACATTCAGTTTGGAGTTCAGGAGATTGTCTAGACCTGGACCACACCCCTAAATGCATTGAAGCAGCTGCCATGTGATTGGTTGATTAGATAATTGCATTAACGAGAAATTTGACAGGTGTTCCTAATAATCTTTAAGGTGAGTGTATATAATATGATATTGTATGTCTGTCATACATTCAATATGAAATACATAATGTACTATATTATACAATAAAGACATGATTTTTTTTCCTTTTTCTCAGATGACATTATATCAGACTGGTCTTGCTGGTGTTACACATACATGACCCATATCATCATCCTACAGCATCTCTATCAAATGACATATGAACGAGAGAATGAAACCCAAACTGTCCTGAGAGTATGGAAAAGTGGACAAACCTGCTTGCTGAAGGAATAACAAGACTATGGGCCAGATGTACGTACATTTGCAAATGTAGCCTTATCAGCACCATGGCCAACCTGCAGAAAGCGCACGCTGTGATACTTCAGCTCACGTCGTATTTACCAAACCTGCAGTTCATCGGGTAATCAGTGCCTTTCTCCGCCCACTATACTGTAAATTGCACGTATCTTTCTATCATGGATCAGCCACCAAGTCAGTCAAAAAGCGAAAAAAATAAGATTTAGCGATAACAAAGTTGATCTGCTTGTTCATGAAGTAACAGCTTGATGTGTGTTATTTTGGCACTAGTGGTGGGGAAATGTATGTACTGACTAGTGCGCTGTTACAAAGCGTTAAGTACTGGTGCTATGATACGGCTGAGTGCAGACTGCGATATTCCCACTGCTGATGCTATGGCTGTTTGAAATTATTCTGATGCCAATATTTGTAATGTAGCGAGGAGTTTAACAACTGCTGGAATGGAATGTGAACGCTGAGTCGGAGATTCAATGTCTTTGATTTCTTCCAATAACTGTAATATTGCATGGCTGCTTAATCTGTAACGTTTAATTATTTCGTGTTCACTCAAAAGTGTGATACTTGTGGCAAAAATCCTTTCAGCTTGTCTTCTTAGCCTATGTCTTACTGCTGCCATTTCACAAGGAGGCATATACGAGGAAACCCGCTTCCAGGTTTACACCTGCTTTTAAGAGGCGGAGAATTTTCACCGCAAAATTGAGGCGTGCTTTCACAGGCGTTTTTTGTACATACCGCGGAATACATAATTAGGCGCACTTTACGCTTCCCCTCCCATCTCTTTATGGGAAACTCCCACTTTCCCCTTCACCCTCCTGTGAATGCATATGCATGACACGGAAAAGCGCAATTTGCCATTTTCAGTCTCCGCGACAGGCAGTCTGCGCTTTTACCTCAGTGCTGCCTGTTTGTAGTCGCAATGCTTTTATGTGCACGTTGCAAAACATGCTAATGTTGGCATGCTAACATGCTCACAATGACAATGCAAACATGCTCATATTAAGCAAGTATAATGCTACAGTAACTGTATTCACCATCTAAGTATAGCATTTTACAAGCTAACATTGGCTAATTACACTTCATGTAAAAAACTACAATTGCCTAACTACAATTAGACTGTCCACCTCATGGAACCAGAGGATAAAAAGTCAGGGGAAGTTATTGCAATTCATTATCTGGTGACCATGAATGACTGTTAAAGGGTAACTACCGTTTTTTTCAACCTGGACCCTATTTTCCTATGTAAATGTTAAGCAAGTCCGCTGTAGTTGGCAGCAGTTAAACAAGCTACAATGTAACTTAATAGGGCAATTGTCCAGCTTGTATTTACCTTCACAAAAGTGCAGGTTTTGCCACTGACAGGCTCAGATTAATATTCTAAGTGTCTGACAGCATTATGGAAAGGATTTCTAAAGAGGTCGACCTGTTAATGTTAAAAAGTAAGATCCTTTTTTTAAACATAAAAACATCCGCAAAATTGCGTTCGCTAAACCAACCAGACTCCATATTAAACTATGAAAAGCCGTTTTTGGGTCATCTTTCCCCTTTTCAAACCATCTCAACTCTAGTTTTAGTTGAAATGAACACATAGTTTACCGATTAACATGTGAACATTTGTGTATGGCTCTATTCACGCTAAAAGTATTGCTTTTTTAAATCTGGTGGGTTTAGCACTAGCGACTTCAGAGCTGTTTCTGGTTAAACAGAAAGGTCTTAAAGAGGTTTTAAAGGGCTTTCAGTACATTGTAGCTTGAATTCCACTGCCGACTGCAGCAATCTTGCTTATTACTGGACCAATGTCAAAGATTGTTGTTCCCATCAGTCACTTAGACACAAAAACATAGGAAAATAGGGTCCAGGTTGAAAAAAACGGTAGTTACCCTTTTAGTTTCAGCAATCCATCCAGTAGTTGTTGGGTAATTTCAGTTTGGACCAAAGTGAACCAACTGGCTGTGGTAATTTGCCATCCACAGAACCATACCACTTGCATGACAGGCCTGGTTCTGCTTGCCTACTGCTGTCTGAATCCCTAGCACAGTGGGGGAAGTGACAGACTTATTAGCTCTGTTGTTTTGCTTGATTCACCTCTACCTAACAACATAATGTACTACTGTAGTACAACCTATCCCTAAAAAATAACAGCCGACTGTTGACGCGCAGAGGGGAACCTCAGGCTCAATCTACGCACATCTGTCAGGCAGGTTTGAGCAAAAGCAGGCTGCATTATTAATGACGCCCCGCTTAGGGAGAAGCTGGAGGCCAAGCTTAGGGATGGCATCTGTCAAAGAGCAGCACATCTCTTTCTAGGTTGAGGTACTTCAGTCCATACTGGTGAGAGGGGGAGAGAAGTGTGCATGTGAGGGGGGGTTCTTCTAGGTTGACCTTCAATTTACTTAACCTTTATTAATCCCCCATTTTTCCTGCTAATTTTCTTACATTTCCGTTCCTTCTCATAGTGTGATTTTACCCAGCTTTGTCAGACAACACACTTGAGGCTATTTTAGAACTCATTAGTTTAATTGGCAATAAACTGCAATTATTTTTGCAGCTGCAAACTGCATTTCTGAGCTACTACAAACACTGTTGGACTAGCGAATGAAAAGAATGCCAGCACAGCTTCCCAGGATTTCTCCCTCTCCATCCTGAATGGCTGTATGGGGAGATAATAATTACTGCTGAGGGGGTAGGCAAGTTCATCTTAAAGGTTTCCCTGCACCAAAAGAGTCAATTTCTTCTTCCCTGCCTTAATAATAATACAATTGTGGGCTTGTCTGTGGCTTTCCATGACTCAATAAAAAAATAGATGAATAAATAATAAGCTCAATTGAAGGCACTTGGTAGACATTCATGCTCCAGCTTCTTCTCTCTTACACAGAAACCTCCCTATTCCCTGCTCACATGCATTATTCATACGTTTAGGAATGAAGTGTGTGGTTGAAAATCTGACTGATGATGGGAAATTGCACACACAAATATATTATGGTAGGTAAACTGAAAACACAATATTTTGTTAGAATTTTGGTGTTCATAATATTATCATTACAACTAACAGGCCAGTTAATCTCCACATAGCCAAGTGTATAATGTACCACAAAGAGGTACAAGGTCTGGCTCAAGACTGGTGTCAGACGTAGCACAATTAAACTACATGAATGAGTGTTTACTACAGAAGGATGTGTGTGTGTGTGTGTGTGTGTGTGTGTGTGTGTGTGTGTGTGTGTGTGTGTGTGTGTGTGTACCGGTTTTACTATATTCGTGGGGTGTGTGTGTGTGTGCGTGTGTGTGTGTGTGTGTGTGTGCGTGCGCCTTCATTTTTCGATGCATTTGTTTTTCATCTGTGCATGTGTACGTGTGCACATTTGAGTATATCTCTCAGGCAATGAGACCTTGGACAGGAGAGTAATTGATTCAGAGAATCTTCAAATCAATTCTTGGACAGCTGGGACCGAGGAGATTAGAAGTGAAGCACAGGAGGCCCAGAGTGCAGTCAGACAGGGACCAGAGCAAACAGTAATCTCAGGATTATAGACCTGGGGGAGATGTACCTGTTTTCTCTCATTTCATTCCCTCTTGCTTTCCCAGCAGTGACAGTCTATATTCACTACTAACCACTTTCCCACAAAATGCTGCACTCCCTTCTTCCATCTGTAGAGCTTCACAATAAAAGGTGACTAAAAGCTCTTGCTGACATCGAAGTAAGAGTATGAACGTAAGGCAATTGGGGGAGGATGTAGCCTGGCTGATATATGCTGCCAGATTACTTTTGACCCTTTTTTTATCTGTCTTTTCTTCAAATAAAGCTCATTGCAAAAGTAGCAAAGTCAGAGGCAAATGTAGCTCAAAGGAACCACTTATCCTAATGAAGAAAATAAGGTAATGTGTTCAAAGGTCATTTGTATAATTGTTTTGGTCAGACTGAGTGCAGACGAATGATGCAGACCTTTGTCCCATGGCTGGAATATATCTTACTGCCCTATCCAATTGATTGAATTAAATCACAAGAGTAAATCTGTCAGCTTAATGGTGGAAAAATTGGCCTTAGAAGGAGGTAAGGAGGAGTAATTTTAAAAAGAGCTCGGAAACAAGACAGCACCACAGACTGCAGTTGACACAAAATAAACCCTTATAACTTACTCTACAGTATGTGCCATATTTGCAGTTCGACTTCTAACTGCTTTTGTGATTCTGCCTCTGAGCAGCCATGCAAAATACAGAATATAAACCCCTAATTAACTAGAGCTGGCAAGGTCCACTGAATGCATCTTTGTGTTCACAAAATGTGTTAATATAAAAGGGAAAGATACCCCAAATCCATTATGCCATCTCCAGTATTTTTCAAAAGTTTTATTGTGTCTCAGGGTATTTTAATGAACAATGCCACAGCTGAACATACTGTAGGGTAGCGGGACCAGTCACTCACACAAGGTATTCTCCAACTGAAATGAAAATGAGGCTGTATTCTTTTTATTTTTTTTTATTTTTTTACTTATTCCCAAGTTTAATATTCAGGGTATCTGTCTGAACAAAAGTATTTCCAACTTTAGATATTAAAATGTTGCTTAATATCTCCCACAAATGAGGAGTAAAAACACAATGACTAACAGTGTATTTTGCTCATGACCATTTAAATAAGCTGTGTTTACTTCTACAATATAGCACCAGCTCTGGAATGAAGAGATAACATGTTTACAAAGAATAGCAACAGAATGCATAACAGTACAATTGAGCTGACACAGCCAAATGAGCAGTTACCATAATGTTGTATAGTCTTCTGAGACAAATGAGTCACTCATGCTTGACTTATCAGTCTGTTCATCAAACTACATCATGTTACTTGGCACTGCAACACTGTAGACAGCTTTTATTTTGAAATGTAGGACATTTATTCTGTGAAGGGCTTTAAAGAACTCTCTCTAGGTTAGGATTGAGCAGAGGCTGCAGGAATTGTAGGGGGGGTCTTTATTAGTGGTGACATTATTAGTCATTTAATCAAACTCAATCAAAAAAATACAACTATCTATATGAGAAATCATTTAATATTTGCCAGATTCAGCTTCTCAAATGTGAGGATTTGCTGCTTTTCTTTGTTTATATCATTATTAAGTGGGTATCTGAGTTTTTGACTGTTGGTTCTGACAAAACAAACAACTTCAAGTCGTCACCCGGGGCTCTGGGACAAAAGTAAAAAGAATATCTAACAATCCAATCTACATATATCTGAAACTGCATTTTTTATGAGAAATTTGACATCAGACCTCCAGGTCCTTGCAGTAGCATCTGTGAAAAGCTCAAATTGAAAAAAGTTTCTGTGTGACGAGATTAGAAGAGGAACAATAGCTGGAGGATGGATATCTCAGTCAGCATATTCCTGCTGGAGGGAGTTCAAATGAGGGCCTGTAACAGGATGAAACGTCTGTCAGCTGTGTGGTCACATTGATGAGAATGGTGGCTCTAACAATGCTCCGTCAAAGGCTCGACAGGCTCTTAAGGTGATTACTGGCTGATTAGTATTACAGTAATCACAAGATGATCCCTGATATGGAACTGATTGTTGCTCCACAGTTCATGACCGCTGCAGAAGCCTCATAGCTGGCCAGTGAGTGAGATGAGGCTGGGCAGATGAGAAATGCTATGACAGTGTTTAGTGCACAATGTAACATGATGAATTCAACTTACATTGACGAACTGTCTTAATGCATTTTGCAGCTGGTCTCTCAGTCTGACGTTAAAGCCTATAATTGCCGTAAAAACACCACAGCTGTGTCTGGCCTCTCCGAATCTGCGGTCAAGCTTTTGCTACGTGGTTCATTTTGGCAGTCGCAGGGTTGAGTCAGGAGGCGGGAGCACTGCAAAGCGTGGCCTGCTTCCCTTTGGTGCCCATAGACTAAGGTGTAATGTTGACCAATTGGGCTGTTCAGACAGACGTCACAGGAGCTCCTATCTAATCTATTTTCTGTATATGCTGTATTCTGTGTATTTTCTCTGCAAGCCGTAAGTGGGCTCAACGGAGCTCCCCCGTCGGCTCGCAGCCTATTTTCTGGTCTATTTTCTCTGTGAGCGAATTTGGCAAGATAACACAATAATGATCTAAACAATAATTATGTATGATATAAATTATCGTATTCTGCACTTTTGCTTTTCACTGTGACACAAAATCCTCAGCCATCGTCTTGTCAGGTGATGACTGAAATCTGACTGCTGCTACCCTGTGTTGCCAAGCAGCTGCTGTACGGAGCGGACACTTTCACTTCACTTTCTAAACACACTGTAACACCGGTAACACCAACTACCGCAGCAAGTCTACCGTGCAAACAGGACTTCAAGGTTGACTAATACTATTTAAACAAGACTATGGGCCTTACCTTGCACCCGGCGCAGCGCAGCGCAAAGCCCGACGCGAAGCCCAACGTTAGTGTCTTTGCTAGTTTAAGACCGACGCACTTGCACCCATCTGTGCGCCCATGGTCTTACAGCTAGGTTTGTTCAGGTACATTCTTGGCGTATTGCTATCTTGAGGCAGCGGAAAGTGATCACGCCATTGACCAACAAAAACATGGTCTAAAGTCAATAATGTTATTTTAACAGCGCATCAGTAAAATGCGCCTAGGCTCGTGCACAGCACGCGCACACTATGCTTGTTACACACACAGGGACGTGCAGCAGCACTACAAACATGCAGAAGATTAAAAATAAAAATATTATAATGTGAAATACTGTTATGATATGACCAGCTCACACACTTTCACTTCACGTACGAGCAGATCAGTTTCTTCTCCTGAAAATATCTCCTTTTTGCTTAGCAAATCCGCTATCATAATAGCAATGCACCAAGGTACAAACGCGCCTGGGTTTATAGGGAATGGGAGATGACCCTCTGATTGGTTTATTGCATATTCCGCCCAAAACTCACCTATGATTTATTAAGACACTTAGCACAATCCTTTTGAACCATGCGCCTGGAGCACGGACCCTTTTTTCCGCTTTAGTGTAAACTAACAAAAGTGGATTCGTACACACCCTAAACGGGCCCTAAGAGTCTACAGCCATGTGATGATGTACAGTACTGATCAGAGGTGTCAAGTAACGAAGTACAAATACTTCGTTACCTTACTTAAGTAGAAATTTTGGGTATCTATACTTTACTGGAGTAATTATTTTACAGCATACTTTTTACTTCTACTCCTTACATTTTCAAGCAATTATCTGTACTTTCTACTCCTTACATTTTAAAAATAGCCTCGTTACTCATATTTAAGTTCGGCTTGTTTTCATTCCAGCTCGTCAGTCATCGTTCAAAAAAACACACACAAAAAAAACTATCCAAATCGCTCCATCCGGAGAGAGTGAATTTGATTGTGGTTGGATGAGAAGTATAAACATAGCTATTCCGACACCCTATTGGTTTGTACGCGATCCATAACACCTGCACAGACCCGGTGCTAATCGCCACCGGTGCCTTAACGACCGTTATCTACCGGACCGAATAGCAACACGGATTTCGTGCCTTAGGTGCCTCGCGATGCTCAAAACGGACATTAGAGGGAACTGAACATCGCCGCCGCGGGACGCTAGTCAACACTACAGTTGGAAGCAGGTTAGCCTAGCGTTAGCTAGAAGATGGAGTAAACATGATAAAATGCTGAGAGCTAAACGGTGTAAAAGTGTGTCTATATTTCACTGGAGAGGAGTCTGACACCAGACTGTAGCTGCCGTTGTCTGAAAAACACAGAAAAGATGTAGCCTACGTGTCACCTTTTTCAGCCCTTCTGAGTTTGCAGGTATGATTTTAATATACTGTAACATTATTATAGTCATATGATTTTGTCCCCGCGTTTTAGAGTTAAGCTGTTGTCCTTAATGGCATTTCCCCCCCTTACATCAGGGAACATGAATGTTTTTTAAGCCAAGGACCCCTTAACTTAAAGTGAGATGTAGCAGGGAACCCCCAACATATTGTATGAAATTATGTTGCATATTAAACTGGGCCTACAATAACTGTTAGGGTAACCTAAAGCCTTCTTACATACCTTTTTTCATAAGCTATTAAACTATTAATTGTTGGCATGATTTTACAAATCATATTTTAATGTTAAATACTGTATGTGACATACTGTATGTGGCATAGTAAATCTAGGATTAACTGTATCTGTGGGCTGATATCTTAGTGACTACCTTACCTATAGGCCAGTAAGCATATAATCAGTGGGAATTTATATTTGCTAATAATATGTTGGAATTATGTTAAGGCATTTTATTTTTATTTTTTTTAAAGACTCAAAAATGTACAATAATTTGGAGGCCCCCCTGCAATGACTCTGAGGACCCCTGGTTGAAGATCTCTGCCTTACATTACTTTTACTTTTATACTTTAAGTAGTTTTGAAACCAGTACTTTTACACTTTTACTTAAGTAAAAAGCTTGAGTTGATACTTCAACTTCTACAAAAGTCTTTTCAAACCCTAGTATCTGTACTTCTACTTGAGTAATGAATGTGAATACTTTTGACACCTCTGGTACTGATGCACAGCGGTGCTTTGAGCTAAATGCTATTGCCAGCAAGCTAACATGCACACCCAATGACAGTGCTAACATGACGTTTAGCAGGTAATGTTGACCATTTTCACCGTCTTAGTTTAGCATGTTAGCATGCTAACATTTGCAATTTACAATCCATCAATCCATCCTGATGGAAATCTAGCCAATAATTGTCAAAACACAACTAACACCAAAAAATGTCAACTTCATCATGACAGAACAGTAAAAATCAGGGGATCACAAGGTGTTCATTAAAGGGGGAACTATGCAACTGTTAGCTTAATTTACCTTAACTGAACAGCTTTGGAGTCATTGGAATGGTTATATGACTTTTTTCAGGTTCCCCCTATCGCCTGTGAGCGGAAAAACCACCCTTGCAACTTTGGGTCGGCGGGCCGACGGCCTCAGCGTCAGGAAGTATCACGTGATATCAGGTCTCGCGATGTAACAAATTGCTTTACGGCACTGCACACATACAGGAACCGGCTAGCAATAAGAACAAATCAGCAATGTCGGAGGAACAGAGAAAGAGGAAACGGCAGACTGACCGAGCGAGGAGTCGGACACGAGTAAACATTGGACCTGCGTTTTCAGAATGGCAAGAACTGAGACAAACAGAACCTGCCGTTCTTGCTGTTGCACTTGTAAGTATCTTTGGGATACACTCTGTTTAATCTTTGTATTTCTTGTTACTGTGACCTCAGGATGTTTGCTATTGTCTGTAAAGGTTTTTATTATGATCGCTGTCTGTTACGGGCTTACTAGCAAGCTTACTAGCTGTCTACCTCAGTGGACATGGCTCCGTGCGTTCACCGGCTTCTTTGAAAACAAATGCACATGACCAGAGGGAGAAGATGGGAGGGGGGGGGTCGTCAACAAGGTTTTACATTGCGCCCCTTTAAGAAACATCCTCTGGAGACCATTAATGTCTGTAAAAAATGTCATCCATTATTATTGAGATATCTTAGTCTGGACAAAGTAGTGGACCATCCAATTTACTGACAACGTTATCGCTAGAGCCACGCTACTTGCAGGGTTAAGAAACAGATGCTGTTTCACCTTCACGGTACACGGTACACACGCAGAGCATCACAATACATGCAAATCTCCTTGCCAATTGTACTGTAGAAATAGTAAAATCCTTGTGAGCTGCAGTTTAAAAACAGCCATGAGTCCTTGGATTGACATCATTGGTGTGGAGGTAACAGGAGGAATCAAGGCATAGTGTTGCAATGGTAGGATGTTACCATGTTGTTGTTTGCTTGGATTATTCCAGAAATCAGATGTAGAAAAAGAGGAAAGAAAGGCAGCCGGGGCTTATGAGTGGGCACTGGTTGCAATGCACCACTGCATGTGTGCAATGATCCAGAGACGGGAGGGATCGGATCAGGAAGAGAAATTAGAAGAGCTCCTCACAAAGCTTTCCACTGGAAGCCTGAGGTTTGAAAGAACCGTGCAACTTTTGTCAGAATGTGTATCAGATCCATGACATGTAAATTAAACTGGCAACAAAATGCAGCCAGTGGCAATGAAGGCAACTGAGGTCTGAAGTTACCCTAAAATATTAGTATAGGGAACAGATTTTAAATGAGAGTGACATTGTGGCTGCTGGAGGAGCTCTATTACTCTCCACAAAAACTCTTTTGCCGGGTTGAAATTCTGCCTCACTTGTCTCACATTGCCAGTGGCAGTTAAAAAATCAATAACTCCAAAATAAGACTGCTGTTCCTCCAAATCCACTATGATTACTCCCACGTCACCAATAACTACTGCAAACACTTTCCTTAGTCACATTGCTTCAGATAATCTGATATACAGTCCAAAATGACCCACAACTGAACATGAACTCTTTTTTTTTTAGAGAAAGGGGCAGTGCATCACATATCAATGTCTTCTTCACTTCCTAGATAACATGCTGAAACACAAATAGAACAAAAGTACAGCAAATCCAGCCATTGATTGCTGCAGAGTGTTCCCTGGCTGTCATTGGCAACTGCTTGGCCTCAACTTGAGCAGTTTTGGTCATACCATATTTTGCAGGATTGTGGCGGGCGTGGTTTTCATCATGCATATGCTAGCTGGCAAAACCTCCAAAGAGGAATTCTAGGAGGATTTTCTGCTGGCGGAGAGAGGTGGCAGCAGTTCAAACAATGTGGAAGAAAAATGCTCAGCACCTTCTCATGATCAACATAACTCCATATGCTATCTAAAATATATGTATATAAAAAGAATATTACACTTTCTGAAACAATGTAAATGTATGTAATATGTTTTTTTTAGTGCATACCTTTTCCAATGTGTTCCTTTTAAAACAGTATTTGTACATACCCAGAGAAAACACCTGCACTTTCATTCAATCTGAGTAGTGTGAAAAGATTGATAGCACATAGTGAAAGTAATAAAGTGGATTTTTTTAGGTCACAAAAAGGTGAGTTGCACCCATTACTCAAATACCTGCTCTTCATATGTGATAGATTTCTTCCTGTATGATTGCTGAACATGGAGGGAACAAGGTATGTCTAGAAAGAGGTCCTTCCTCTCTGCATCCCACGTTCTAACAATAAAACTTGATGTTTACATTTATGTAGATAGCTGAGGGGTTTTTCTGTCAAACTTGTAGCTGCACTCAGTGTCACATCACGGTTGACCAGTTATCCACAACCACACAAGAAAATTTGCCCAGTAATACAAGGTGCTTCACTGATACAGTAGCTGTTTTTAAAAGTGATATAGTAAATTGATTTTTAGATGGATTTTCAGTTAATACGATCAATGGTAAAACACAGACATGATTATTGAAAAATGTATGTTCTATCATTTGACACTGCTCTTTTTGTTCGAAAATATAACTTGTTTGTTTGACAAATCCTCTTAGAAATCAGCTTTTCACATGCTTGTGAAATCTGAATGCTCACCATCACATTTAATTTCAGGAGTTCCTTATGCATTCATGCAGCCCCTTTTTCCAATTTGCAGGATAGGGATCACATTAGCGTGATTAGCAGGTGGCCCCAAATGTTGATTAATGTCATTTCATACAGGGAGATAATTCTGCCTGATGCCTAATATTTAGCTGATCCAAAAGACAATGGACATTAATTATCATTGTTACTAATGCTTCTTGCATGAAATGTTCTTATTACCTATTCCCATCTAATTTAACACCAGGAAAGGCAGAGAGAGAAAGGGAGACAGAGAAAGAAAGAGAGAGAGAGAGAGAGAGAGAGAGAGAGAGAGAGAGAGAGTTAGATAAATAGATAGTTTTCCCCTTTCTCCACTTTACACTGATGCTATCAAACATGCTCCATTATAACTTAAATAGGGTATGATTACCACACCGTCCGCTAACATTAGCTCTTTCACTTGGTCTTGGACTTTTTAATATTTCCAGCTAACTCATATTAAAATTAGAACCCAGCAAAAATGATTTTAAGATCAGCTGGATGTTGTAGTACTGGTAGCATGCTAACGTCAATGGCTTGGTTCCAAGTAGACAAACACTGTAGTGGGATTTTCTGGTTTTAAAAGATGATACTAACTCTTTGGATTCTGAAGATCGGCCTTAGTAGAGCCCAATGCTCACAGCCTCAGCATCTGGTCTGGAGAAAACTAGTCTCGCATTTTCCTATCTCCACGGTGCTTTTTCAGCGCTGGAGTATGGTCTGGCTACAACGCTTATCTATTCTGGAATAGGGGAAAAAAGGCTCTGGCTTGTTTGTATTTCTTTAAACCAATTACAATCGCCCTGGGCAGCGCTAAGCCCCGTTAGTGGAGAGGGAGGACTTGCACCAGATGTCTTCTCCCCCTCAGCTTTATCCCAGCAATGTACATTCGTTGAGCCAGACTAGGAGAAAACTAAAGCTTGACTGACCTGTTACAATTGCAAAGCTATGATTGGGCAATGGCTGCTTGGAGGAGGGATTTAATGAAATGTTGATTGAACACAACCAGGGCATTGTGTTGCTGCTGAGGAGATAACCTGAGCTACATTTGTCTATGATGAGGTTTGTAAAATACTGAAACTGAAAGGCTTTAGGTAACATTCCTCACTTTCTTTTCACTTAGATCTCCCTGGCCTCATGCAGCCTGCACTGAGATTCTCAACATCACAGCACAAAGAAACATTTTAAACACACACTATTTTCTCTATGAAGACTTCAATTTAGTAACTGATGGAGGACATATTCTGAGCCTGTAATACAAGACCTTTTGTCCCGTTGAAGTGAGATAACCGATCCTTAAAAAGAAACTGCTTCTCCTTAAGATCATAGAAGACCTGCACATTGCCTCCCTTTCTAGCATTCAATGGGAAAACAATAAACAAGCCAGGAAGGGGGGGGGCAGAGATTGATAGGCATGCAGTTCTGATCACTCAACCAACAGAAGCTCACTTAACCGGTTCTGTGCTTTATGCACATTTGTGTTTATGAAATTGCAATCGATTGTTTCAATTACATGCGCGGTTAGATCATGGCGTCGTCACAATTGATGTGCTACTCGGAGTCAACCTTTGTAAAAAATCATTCAAGTTGTAAGTCATGTAAAAAAGTTATTTTTCAGACTATTTTGTATCCCACTGTAGTCTGAAACACTGCAGTAATACAGCCTCTGCATTGTACTATGGTGATAAATACAGAGACAACACAGCTTTAGTCTGACTCATCTATGGATACAAGCTTTGGTTAGTGACCATAAGGAAGAGATTATGAGTAGAAGAAGCTGAAATTAGGTTTCTCTGTATGGTGGCCTGGCTCTTTACCCGTGACAGAGTAGGGATTTCAGTGATCTGAAAATACCTTGGAGTCAAACCACTTTTTCTCCACATTAAAAAATAGCCACCTAATGTAGCTGGTGCACAGAGGTGTCAAGTAATGAAGTACAAATACTTTGTTACCTTACTTAAGTAGAAATTTTGGGTATCTATACTTTACTGGAGTAATCATTTTACAGCAGACTTTTTACTTCTACTCCTTACATTTTCACGCAATTATCTGTACTTTTTACTCCTTACATTTTAAAAATAGCCTCACTACTCCTATTTCAGTTCGGCTTATTTTCCGTCTTGTCATCAAAAAAAAAAAAAAAAAAACCTATCCAGATAAATCGCGCCATCCGGATAGAGTGAATTTGATTGTGGTTGGATAACAAGTATAAACCATAGCTGGTCTACGGAAAGCCTTTCCACTCCCTATTCACCATTGTACCGAATTTGGTTGCAGTTCCACCAGAGTTCCACTGGGGGTGATCGCGGTCCAGTGAAAAATGAATGGGACTTTATGGAGCTAGACGGCTAAATTTGTCTCTTTTGCCTGATTGTCATTGAGAAATCTCACATTTAGATTGTAGTTTTTGCAAGTTCAACATGGATTATAGGTCGACAGTTGAATGAACAAGTACTTTTGTCCTTTCGATTGGTGCTTCGTTGTTGCCCATAATACGCTAGCATTCTGCTAATGAATGCTGATATGATCGGAGATCCCACTTGACGGCATCTGAAGCAGAACCAGAATGTCAGAGTGAATATTTCGGCGTGGTCTTTAAAACATTAGCAAACCTCTTTCTTGCACGTGTATTGACACAGAGAGCCTAACCTTTCAGCTGTGTTGTCGATGCCTCGAGAGAAAAAAGGAAGTGACTGGCAGTATATATGTATGACGTCATGGACATTTTAAAAGGCTTTTTAGAACCCAAGTACCACGAGCTAATTGTTTTCAAAACTCGCCGTCTAGTTTGAAAAAGGCATATTGATATAATTTTTTTCCCTTACATTACTTTTACTTTTATGGGGGGTGTGGGCAACCGTTAATGCACTGAATGTAATTCTAAATCTGAATGTAACATACTGTGTATACAAAAAATATTGTTCTATAATAACAATAAAGTTGTCCTCCAAAGAGAGGGTGTGGTGGTAGGTAAAAAAAATAAAATAAAAAAACTTTTACTTTTATACTTTAAGTAGTTTTGAAACCAGTACTTTTACACTTTTAGTTGAGTAAAAAGTTTTTCAAGTAAAGTAAAAGTACTTCAACTTCTACAGAAGTCTTTTTAAACCCTAGTATCTGTAATGAATGTGAATATTTTTGACACCTCTGCTGGTGCACCTAGTAAAAATCAAAGTGTTCAGTACATGAGCAAACAAATCTTTAACACCTGATCCTCAAGTCAAGGTGAATTATTGAATCCCTATTGTAACTTGGTGCTTCCCTTTCTGGGATTCAAAGCAGCATTGCTAGCTAAGCCATGATATACAATATGTTACTTCCTAGTAGAAAGCTAGTGTACAGACTTAACCTACTTACAGTAGAATCAGAAACTGAATTGAAGACCGACCAAAACTGCATCTTTAAATCACAGCGATGGTGATGCAACAGCTTACTGATGCGTGTTTTGACCACATTATTTATTTGGAATTATATTATATATAAATTAAATTAATCTGCAATGCAAAATGAATGTGCAATGCCAACGTTCAGTGTCAATGCAGTCTTTTATGCATTGACACTTGTAGTGTCAAAATCAAACCTTGTCTCCTGCAAAACTTGAACATGCATTGGACATTTTGCCCTTTTCCTACCTTCAAGTGTTTTAGTTGCCTAACCTTATCATACCACCGCTGCAATATTTGGACATTGTTGGCAGTAGAAAGTACATTGACAGCAAATCTTTGAATCTGGAATAAAGTGTTTAAATCTGCATGTGACTCATAAGTTTTCCCTCTACTTGGTACCTACCGTCTTCCAACCCTCAGCCATTGGGGAAAGGCTGGGATGAGCACCAAAAATAAATGGATGGCTTTATTTGGTTGTGGATGATTAAGACTAAGTGTAATATGCATAATAATTTTAAAGACCCCTGAGTACGTTCCCTAATGCTGTTGTTGCCATTTTATTGCTCTCCACACGCTGTTTGGGTAAAGCAGTGCCATCCCTCCTGAAATTAAGCTTGAAGAGTGCTAAACAAAGTGCTGCTGCTTTTTGTATGATTGCATTGTTAAATGTAATCATTGCACACTGCAAAATGGACACACAACTTCATACATTACCAATGATGTAAATGGCAAAGAGAAATCTATTTGCAGATAATGAAAAAAAAATACATACATAGTCGGGTAGCTCTGTCAAGTAACCCACTGTTAATTACCACTGCACCTGTGTTTGATTACTGAATACTGTAGATGAGTTCTGTCTGTGTGTGTGTGTGTGTGTGTGTGTGTGTGTGTGTGTGTGTGTGTGTGTGTGTGCGTGCGTCTCAATCTGGCATTGTAATAATGAGAATGATGATTGTAACAGTGTTTGGGTTATTGCCCCATGCCAGACATGGACATTCATCAAGCATTCTCAGTATGCTTTTTGTGTGGTTTCTGTATGTCCCTGTTTTCATTTTTAACCATTCCAAATGAAAAAAGTCCAATCAGTTTTTTTTGGGGGACTTCTTCTTTCATTATTAAGGAGATGCAGAGACCTTTAAGACTGTACCTGCAATAAATTAGAGTCCACTCAACTAGAAAGCCCTCCTCGGCCACCTTTATTTTCAAACTTTGATGTCTGCCCTGTTGTCCTGTTTCTTCATATAGTTATATAGTATGACTTAAATATAAAATGAACCATGAGTATAATAAAAAAGTTGTTGCCTCATTTGTCCTTTCCCACAGTATATAACCCACCCTCCCCGACCCAACCCCTGTCTTTCAATTAACTGAGGTAGCACTGGAGGTTGCTGGAAAATTCATTGACTCTACACAAATCCCTGGCCTCTAATCCCCATAATTCCAGCATTCTGTATTGTCATTAACCACTCACTGGCTGGTTAATACCAATCCATTCACCTTTTACGTTGCAGTCCATGGATAATTGCAATAGCCTCTCCTCAGAAGCATTCCCATGGGGAGAACCAAGCAGTACCCAGGAAAAAGGCACAGTTGTGTTTGACACCCTAATATGGAGCTACAGTAAACTGGAGCTCACTTGGCAGTGGAAGGAAGGGCCTTGTAACAGGTCTGCCATCGCTGACAGAGCAGACACGGTGGCTAATTAGACCTTTGCAACCTCCCAGTGGTGAAACACTTAAATGTGTGGTCTTTGAGTTGAAGCTCCAATCTTTAAGGCTGCTCCCTGGTGGAGCCAGAGCTTAGTGTTCTGTGTTTTATCGAACAAAATGGAGGATGCTTACTTTAAAACTGAAGCTCTACCACTCTGACAGTAGAGAAGGGTGTACAAATACGCTATGGAATAAACATTGATGGATTATAAAATGTTTGAAACAAATGTGATCAAAAACAATGTTTTCGGTTGTCAACAGCAATAAATCAGTTACTATGTCATTTAAAATTAGATATTTCTAAAATAAATTGAGACGTAAAGGTAATGTGCAACATCTTGCTTTATTAGACAATGCACCTGCAACAACTTAAATTAAATTTACATTCTTGAATATATCTTATTCACTATTCAAGTGAAGGAGGAGCACTCAGTTGCACTATTTCCCACAGGGCCTTCAAGGGATATCATCACGAACAATATAGGTTAATTAATTCTCATGGGACTTGTATTGGTCTATGAATAAGAGATTTATGTAACAGACCAGACAGAAAAAAACCTTCGATATGAGCAGCAACAGCACTAGGAGCATCAGTGGAAGTAACGTAGATGAAACAAAAATTTTCTGTAATGATGTATAGAATCATCCCATTCAGCAAAACTTCAGTTAATATCAGTATTGATTATTTTAACTAGTATTGCTACGGGCCACCAGCATTGCACCCTAATGCAGCTTTCAACCATCAGCAGCACTTCAAAAACGTGCGTCTGTCATGAGTGAATTGGACTAAAGTATACTACATTTCTATGCTGTCACGTTGTTTCGCAGACAAAACGTCATATGGTGCTAGTGTCAAGATGTGATATGCAGTATTGCAAGGGCATTATGAAAGTTTTTTGCACAAAACTATAATGCTGTAGTTGTATTGGCTGAATTACAAAACGCATTGCATCTGTTTGTAACTTAAGAAATTACCATCATATTAAATACATATTGTGAATCTTGCATAAAGACCATGATGCAACAGCCTCTCACAAATTAAATTAACTTCATCAATTTCTACCTGTATTCTGTCCAACAGTATATACAGTACAGGCCAAAAGTTTGGACACACCTTCTCATTCAATGCGTTTCCTTTTTATTTTCATGACTATTTACATTGTAGTTTCTCACTGAAGGCATCAAAACTGTGAATGAACACATATGGAATTATGTACTTAACAAAAAAGTGTGAAATAACTGAAAACGTGTCTTATATTTTAGATTCTTTAAAGTAGCCACCCTTTGCTATATATATATATATATATATATATATATAAAGAAATAAAATGTAAATATCAACAATATTATCTACCATTATTTTGTTAATGATTAATAAAATGCCTAGTAATCATCTTGCAAATTTGAAATCTATTAATTTAACTCATCTCTCTTTCAAATGTTGGGAGCTTATTTTCCCTTATTTATTAAAGAAATCTCCTTTGTAAATCTGCTGATTTAAGTCAGATTTACCGGAGCTCATAGTTTGTTTATTCATAAAAAAATCAAAGTAAGACCTTCCCCTGGAAATCTACAGCATTTTTCCTCTCATATGTGATTTGTTTCTGTTCAGAACCTCCATTGCAACTGATGGAGCTGATGTCTTCAAATCAGGGGTGTAAACATCCATATTAGTCATTCAAAAACATGTTTAAACCTTTTCTTCTTCAACAGAGTGTTTAATTGTGGTTGGAAAACAACAAACTGGTTCATTAACGCCTGTTTGGATGGACATTGTTTGGTTTCTCCTCTTGTTTTCAGCAAGTTAAGACTCAATTCCTCAGACTCGGACAAAGATTACAGGAAAGTCTGGAAAAACAATAAACATAACTGTGTGGCAGTTTTCTACTGCTTTTTTCTCCTGTCAATCACCTTGTGGGGGTCCTGAACCCCAGGTTGGGAGCCACTGGCATAGACTATAGCTATGATGTACTTCATTAGAGGCAAACAGACCTACAGGACACAGCACATGAATGAATATGCTAGGGTTCATTAATTTATTATCCCATCAACTGCACTTTCAAACTAAGCAGTGACATTTACCATATCCACAACATTACAGCTACTCTATAATCAATGTAGATATGCATTCAAGCCCTCCATTAAACAGAACCAACATCAAACTATAATCTCACTGATGTGTGAAAAATGGCTGGAAGAGAGTGCTTTTGATGTTTTCAGCTACCACACGGACAACAACACATGCAGTGATACACCGGATAGAGTCTGAGTGAGACTGACTTCTGTAACTCAGTATATGCAAATGACAGTCAGGAAAGGTTCACTCATAGCGATTATCCATGTACAAGATCTGTGATTAAGCCAGACGGTACTGTGTATATTGATTGAAAGAACACATTTCTGAACAACCCTGTGTCTCATCACTGACTGGGTTTATATATATATATATATATATATATATATATATATATAAATAAGACCAATTATCGTCCCTGGCCGATTTCCGGGCCGTTTCTTGGCAGTTTGACGATTATCTGTATCAGCGTTTTATTTGCCTGATAACCGATAAAGTTAATAAATTAAAAAGTGTGCTACTTCGGCTCTGCTACAGCTCTGTGTCTGTCCCTCTGCTTCCGTTTCAGTCACCACTGAGTCTGACTTAATGTCCTGCCCACAACACTATCTGACTATCTCCTACTGTGTATTATGTTGAACGTTTCTAATTTATTAAATAATTGCTTAAAGCATTTAAACAAAGTTTTGTGTTGGAGTTTGTAACATTCCAAAAATCTTAATTTCGACTTAAAGATTTTCATTTTCACTGCAAATGCGTATCGGTTCCAAATATCGGTACTGCAAATCTTTTTATATTCAGTCAGTGAATTGATTACTTCGGTATGTGTGGTGGTCTGTTTTCCAGTGTGCTTAATGTATGCAGTCATAATTTAAATAAATGTTTTAGAGCATGCCTTGTAATCATCAACATTAAAAAATCTAATAAATGATGTCTTGATGGTAAGTGTAAGACAAAACAAAAGCAATATTTCTAAACTTATTATCAAACTCACTACACCTTCATGGTTTCATCATCATGTTATCTCATCACATGTATCCCAAAGGTCTATTTAATCCTCTCTGGAAAATTGGTCTCATATCACTTAGGATAAAAAAAAAATTCTGGAGGGAAGAATGTGTACGAGTAGGAGACTTGTTGTTAATACTGCACACTTTTGAGCTAGCTCCTTACATTATCCACCCTAGTACGTATCTGATAAACTACTGAAATAATTGAGCTATTCTTGCAACATTTTTAATTGAACAATACATTTTTTACCACATGAGCTGCATTATAAAACTGATTCAAATAGGGAAACGCGTTTCTAAAATGTTGCTTTCAGCTTGCTCATCTTCAGTGAGAAAGAGAAAGATATTGATTCATGTTATATATTTTGATGTGTTGGTCAAAACTGGTTGTGTAACAATCAGGCCTCGATGTGTTCCTTGACTTAAGTGTGACAAGAGGGACCTGCCCAACACGAAACTGTGAGTGACATGCTGCTGGTTGGTATGTGCTTCACTTCACACTCATCTACTCCTACGATGATGGACAGCACACGTACACATTCATCTCCACAGGGAGAGCTGTTTCAGGCATAGGGCATACAAAACATAAATGATCCACTGTGCCTGAGGAACACGTTACAGTGGGTTCATTCATTCATGTTGTCAGCACTCTGTCTCAGCTATTCCCTTTCTTTAAAAACAAACTGCTGCCTCTTACCTTCTGTAAGTATTCCATGGCTTTGCAACACATTATTTTTAAATTCCTTGATATACATAACACAAAGAATAATCCCTCAATCGCATCAACAAATACCGTGGTGTGAGTTTATCTTAGTTAAATAAACATATTTTCATGATTTAGGGAGGCTAGTCCTTGTAGTGAATATAATCGTTCAAGACACCAGCGAAGACATTAATGCAGGAGAGCGTGTGCACTTTGTAACATAATTAAAAGTTGTCCAGCGGTAGGGACTGCTGCAGGGTGCAATTACTCATAACTGCCAATGTGATAACATGAAAGTCTGTGGATCACTGTATTGCGCACAATTGCAAACACGTTTCAAATTAGTGAGACACTTTCTTTTACAGGTTGTCTTGTGTGTATGCTGGAGTGGGACTTCTCTCACTCTCACTCTCTTTCACACACACACACACACACACACACACACACACACACACACACACACACACACACATGAATAAGAAAATGACAATAAATGCAGCAAACCTTAAAGGGTAACTACCGTTTTTTTCAACCTGGATGCTATTTTCATGTTTTTGTGTCTAAGTGACTGATGGGAACAACAATCTTTGACATTGGTCCAGTATTAAGCAAGATCGCTGCAGTCGGCAGTGCCGAAACAGGAAAAAGGAAGTTTTTCTCACCACCCGAGGTTTCTTCCTAAAAGGAGTTTTTCCTCGCCACTCGCACTAAATGCTTGCTCATTACTGGAATTGTTGGGTCTTTGTAAATTCTAGAGTGTGGTCTAGACCTACTCTATCTGTAAGATAGAAGATTGTTGTCCCCATCAGTCACTTAGACAAAAAAAAATAGGAAAGGAATTGTAGTTACCCTTTAAGGTCCCTCTCGCCACACAAAAAGATATGTATCACTCTTGTTTCAAAATATTTGACAAGCTCATGTCTGTCTAACATTAAAGATAAATCAATGAAGACCCCACGAGCAGATAATCATATACAAAAAACGCTGACTGTCAGAGCTCGCATGCTCTGCAGCTTTCATGATATCCATTTTATGTTGCTGCATATTTTTTTAATGGGTCATTGATCTGGCAGACGCAAACAAAAACAAGGTGGAAATGGATTCTAAACTATTTATAATGTAGTTTTGAAGCCACTAAGCTTGTCTGGGTTGGATGCTGCATATAATTAATTTCTCATTGTTTGTGTTAGACAGGGTCATTGAGGTTAATTGAGTCTTACTTCAAAATTCTGGCTGGGAGCCACACGTGCAGTCTTTACTGTATATTCATTTTAATTAATATAAAAGGAGTAGGCAGCCAGCCTTTCCAAGCCTAATTATTGGGCAAATGCTGTGTAAACAACAACAAAGGCTGGCCCTGTTCAACTGCCTGCGCAATATTAGCCAATATAGCGTCTAATCGTACTGTGGCTGTCACCGCTGCTCCCTTTCCGTCACTGATAGATAGGCTACTTGAGTGAACTGAGTGGAGAGTCAAGATAACCTCCGAAACAAAGCCTTGTGGGTATTGGCTGCTGGAGTATTTGCAAGCCATGTCATGATACCAGCCTCTCACTCCGCCTCACTTTGAAGCACTGAACAAACTGGTAAACACACTTTAAGGATGCTTCTCTGATGGCCTTCCCATAAAACCCCATAATTATGTTTTTATACTGATTCACAGTGTGAAAACTTCCAGACCTGATACTTTGCATGAAGCTCAGTACAGCCCACCCCTAAGGAAGAAAATCAACATCACTGTGCATGCAGCTTTGTTCAGTATAATAAAGAAACATACCAGTTCCTTGTGACATCAGGGTTTGATCATCATGATTTTAATCTTGTAAAATTGTTACAGTAATCCCTCAATCTTGCTCAGTATATTTGGAAAAAATAAATAAATAATAATTGCAAACTTCCTCCGGCACTATAGTTTCTCAAATATAGGTACTTGCAGCTTATCTGCGTCTTAGTATATAAAATATCTTAGGGTTATGGAATGTTGGTCGGAGAACAAAAGACGTTTGAAGTCACCTGTGCATGAGCATTTTTCAATATTTTCTGACATTTTAAAAACAAACCAATTTACGGATTGATCGAGAAAATAATCAGCAAATTCCTCAAAAATTAAAATAATTATGGATGTTTCACTCAAACTATTCAAAGCAGATACTCTGTGACTCCAGAGCACAGTCTTATCAGACAGACACGAAGACTAAAAATGTGGTCAAACATAGGGCGAGAAATGGGGATCTCTCTTTCTTTTTAAATAGTTGACCTTGTTTACACATTTTTGAGGACTTGGACATTAGGTTGTGTCCTTTGTTCCCTTTTTTGGAATTTTTGCTTTTGTTTGATAGTTTGACAGTGGGGACAGACAGGAAATGTGGGGGATGGTATGCAACAATCAGTCTCTCCAGAAAAAAACGTGATTATGCGATCGCATAATTCAATGCATAATCAGCCAAAGTCTGCATATTTATGCGGGGTCCGCATTTGTTCAAATACGCCACACTTTCGGCTTCCATGATTTCATAATCCCGTACTTTTGTTGCAAAAAAGTCACATATATCTTAGCAGAAAGTTGAACATTTTTGCTTTTACTTCACACAAGAGCAGCCATTTTCCCCTGTTGCCATGGGAACATTATGAAGTGACATAATTACGTGACGTGAACATCATCGAAAAGCAGGGTGTTGGGGGGAATCACTTTTTTTCACTTTTTCATCAAACCACAATTTTTGCAAGTTCCCCCAATTTCATTGCATAAATATCCCGCATATTCCATCGCATTTTTTAAGAAAACGTGCCGCATAATCATGGATTTTTGCCCGCAACAATCACAAAAAAACTGCATTTTTCTGGAAGGACTGAACAATAGAAAATCAAACCTGGGGTTACAGTACAACACCTTAGACGACACGAGGCAACAGGGACGCCTCTCTTTAGTTACATTTTTCAACAGCAGTATTTTATTTCAGGTGTAAATGTGTAAACCTTCTGAACACATGCTAATATCAAGTTTAACTGCCACATACTGTTGAAGCACTGAAAGCTCAGACAAAAAAGTAAAAACTTTGAAAAAATGGCCGCAATCTAAGAAACCAACATATCCAAAGTGTGACAATAACTATGCAAATTATATGTCCTCAGCATAGGACAAACACAACATCCTGGCCGTGACTACATTCTGATGACAGCCTGAGTATAGGTCAGGACCAGCGATGCATACGGTGCACGCAGGTTCAAGAATAATCACAGAGGGTTTGGGGTGAAATTTAATCACTCCCTGATTGCACTCTATAGGCTCTCCAACAGTACTGTTCAAGTGTGATTATAGATCCCCAGTTTGCCTCCTTGACCTTAAAGGTCTGCTTGAACATCATGAACCAGTCACTTGAGAGCTGAACAACTGGATTCTGTTGTAGCAGGAGACTTGTTCTTTATGTGACAGGCCCATATATGCATTTTTGTTATGTTATTTTTTATAGAAACATCTATTTACTTAAACTCCAAACATAGAAGAGTTGATTTAAAGGCCATGAGACTGTAGCTGGGATTTTTTTTATTTGTATACATGGGTACAAACTGCTCCACAATTTTAAGCTGGCATTCAACAGTTATTGAAGATAGATGACGGGGATGATAAAGATGATACCACTAATAATTCAATTGATAAATCAGGTTGGGTCAGGAATCTATTATTACTCTGTGCCTTTCTCATCTATAACTAGTGGCTGAACCCCGCTAGCAGTCATTTCCCATCTCACAGACTGTCTGGATGACTGATCAGGGTTGTGATTGTCTCCCCTCTCCCCAACACACCAGCGCTACATACGTCAGCAGCAGCACATACATCTTGAGCAGTCTCTAACTCCAAGCCAGAGCAGTATAGAGCCGCAGTAAACGTTGCAATCAGCGCCAGAATTGGGCCAATTCCTCATAACCTTGTCTGCACATGGCACCTTGCCTTGAATCATAAGAGCGTGAGGCTGTAGCAAGTGTTCAATCTTTCAGCAAAGCAGCTATATTGCCCCAGTACAGTTGAAGAGGGTAAATCGACATTTAATTATCTGTCTGCCCACAAAAGCGGCATGGGCATTGTAGACCTGATGTAATGGACTTGCCACAAACCCCTGTCATGGAAGCAATATGACATTGCATATTGTTGCATACCAGCTTGTTCTCATGAACCATTCGTTCAAAAAGCTAGAAAAAGTTAAGCACTAATATGTAAGCATTCCACGTTTTTGTTGTTGTTGCTGTATTCACTACATTGACGGCCGCGTAGGGATGAGGTTGTGGTGGATGGAGAGCGGAGTTCGCTTCCTGGGGAAAACTAAAGCCTTTCACCCAGGAAATGCGTGTTCTTTAGGAGTGTTTTAATTAGTGCTGTCAAACGATTAAAATATTTAATTGCAATTAATCGCATTAATGTCATAGTTAACTCGCAATTAATCGCACATTTCTATCTATTCTAAATGTCCCTTGATTTCTTTTTGTCCCATTATTTTTTTGTTTGTTAATGAATGTACGGATGAATGAACAACACAGCACAGCAACACAATCCCTTTTTTTCCTTTTGAGTCTGACCAATCTCAGCTCCACCTTTCCCTTTTCTTTTTTGGCTTTCCATCATCAGACTCACACACTGTCTGTTAACATAGACTTCCAAACGTGACAAAGAAAAAAAGAGGTGTTCGATGGCTTTACGTCATAGGCCGACCAAGGCTATGCCATTTGGGGAGGGGCCGCTCACTGATCCCCCTATATTTCTGAAAATCCTATACATGGTTGTGACTAGAGATGGTCCGATATCAATACCATTATCGGTATCGGCTCCGATACTGCCTAAAACACTGGTATCGGTATCGGGAAGTACTGGAGTTTATACACCGATCCGATACCACGTAATAAAGCCCTAAAGAAAATCTACGTTATAGTAGTTTATTCATGTTCTTTTTCCGTTATAACTGACTGTCAAACTTCATAATAAAAGAAAGTTCTGTGGCATTCATTGTGTTTGCTCATGTTTTACAAAGAGTTTAACCTGAACCAGACCAACATCAAAGATAGAAATCATATCATATCCATACGGGGATAGTAGTATACAGTTGTTAAAACATAATAAAATATATGACACACTGGTCTCGGATCGGTACTCGGTATTGGCCAATATGCAAGTTCAGGTATCGGAATCGGTATCGGGAAGCAAAAAATGGTATTGGGCCATCTCTAGTTGTGACCATGAATGCTTTCTGATTAGCCTGTGTTTGTATTGAAATAAGAGGCTGCTGCGGCCCACCGTAAGGGTTGAGCAGAAGCTGCACAGTTTGACCAGTGGGCTGCGCAGCCGGGCTGCCGGCCACGGGCAGCAGTGCTGCTTGCAATGTATAACTATTATCAGACCGGGCCTCATGGCCTCGAAACACTACTGGCCCACCGGGAAAAGTCCCGACTCTCCCGATTGCCACTCCGCCTGTGGCCGGGTCGCAAAATTACGAATCCCACTATGGCCACCCGCCCTATGAAGCAGCTCGATTGGTTGGGGTTAGGCATTTGACCTTGAGTTGTTAAGGTTAGGATAGCCAATTGGTCAGGAGATAGGACCTGTACAAATGGGGTTACGTTACCTCTAGTAAGCATGGACGCCTGGCCAAAAAATGCTCTTGAAGGGCGGGTCTTGGCGTGGCAATAGTGGGATTCGTAATGAATATGGGCAGCATGGTGGCCCAATGGTTAGCACTGTGGCCTTACAGCAAGAAGGTTCTGTGTTCGAATCCAGGTCGTTCCGGGGCCTTTCTGTGTGGAGTTTGCATGTTCTCCCCATGTTTGCGTGGGTTTCCTCCGGGTGCTCTGGTTTCCCCACTGTCAAAAACATGTACTAGGTTCTCCAGTCAGTGCCCTTAATCTAGGGCACTGGCTCAGATCTGGAGTTGGTCCCCGGGCGCTGTCATTGGCTGCCCACTGCTCCCTTGAGGGATGGGTTAAATGCAGAGAATGAATTTCGCTACATGTACGTGTATGTGACAAATAAAGTACCTTTAATGCGGCGTGCCTGTTGTTTTGTTTCCGGTCTAGCTAGATCTTGTGTGGTGTTGTAGTTTTTCTAACGTTACTAGTTGCTGCAACAGCATGTGAAAAAAACTACAAACTTTGCTAGGCCAAAAAGAAAGTTAATCTTGCGATAAAAAAGATTTGATGCCATTAAAATGGGTTTGTGTTAACGCTGTTAATAACGCGTTTAACTGACAGCACAATATTTTCCTAATGTTATCTAGTCATTTTGGTGCCTAATCTTAACATTGTTGCGACAAAATGCTCGTATTTCGTGGACTAAATTTAACCGTAATGTCCGCCGAAATGACCAGCAGCTTGTGGTGCTTTGTACCCAGCTCAAAGTGATCTATTTTCGGGTAGCTGAACCACCAACTACCGCTGATACAACAGGGGTCTGTAGCCGGCGTCACAAAGCTCTCTGGCGGCTTAAACAACTAGCAACTGCTGCTAGGCGTCATGGAGCTTGTAGCCAGCCAGCGTCACGTGACCAGCCGGCGTACTACTAATTTCGTTAGTAGACCGCCGATATCATACGTTTTTGTGTGCATACTTTTTTGTACGATATCATACAAACCTGTTCATGAGAATGCGTTGTGCATACGGGATGTGCTGTTCTGTGCTCTGCCTGACAACAGACAGGTATTTTGAACGCTTTTTGAAATGTTTTAATCTTATGAAGACACAGGGCCTTAACAAAATAAAGCAATATGAAATAGACATCTCAGGTGGTCTTAATTCCACTTGCAATGAAAACCCAAATATGGAATATTTTATTCTCAAACATCAAGCTTTTATGCCTTCAAGCCTATTTTTGATTTTTCACTATCTTTTCTTCCAGGAGATCATTACAAGTCCCTCATAGTTTGAAAAGTTGACTCTGTGTCCTTTTGATGAAACAAATCATATTTTCTTTTGACAAAGTTAAAGCTTCACCATCAAAAAAGTGAATCCTATCAAAAAGACTTGAAAAAGGCACCTAATTTATAACCACAGACTTAGACTTAGAAATGAGTTCCTATTGATCATTGTTGAAAGGAGATGTTCGATCTTCAGCATTATGTTCAGTAGTTATGTTTCTCTTGAAGAGAAAAGCAAAATCAATGGTGAAAATGTTGCAGCAATTTTCCCAAATAATTATGAACAATCTAACATCTTGGATTGCACATTTTCTCCAGACAATTGTACACTAGGTGTATAAGCAAGCAGTGAAAGGTGCTGTGTGGAAACTGATTGTCCTCTTTCTCCTCTCTCACATGAAAAACTAAACAAAATGTGCAGATCAATCCAGTCAACTAAGTATACCTCTTGTCAATGTCTCCAGCTTCACAATGGAGACTTGATGTTTCTTAAGCCATTAGTTATGATGACCAACTTGCCAGACGAGGCATTGATCGCTGGCCGGTTGTAAATGCAAAAGCAATCATTTCACAGGGGGAAAAATAGAGCCGACTGTGCCGTCGTATATAGATGTGTGACCTGCCTAAAAAGAGTCACTTTAATACTTCTGTTTCTTCTCGCTTCAACATGGCCTTGCATAGATATCACATGAGAACATTTCATAACCTTTACCAAAATACTACCATTTATTATATTAATGCAATATCTACATTAGGCTTGTGACCCTTACGTGGGGATATGTTTCAGATGTGTATGTATGAGTTGTTGTCAGTTTCAACAAAGAGACATTTCTCTTCTTGTCAAATAGTTTTTTTTAAATACCTGTTTGAGGCTCAAATAGGTTGAATAATTCAATATTTCCAAAAAAGGCCAACATTTGAAAAATGACAACTGATTTGTGTAGCAAACGTTTTATTATTATTTCCTCTTCCATTTATAATCCCACAACCTCTCAGATTTATCTTGTGACCCTTTGGAGGGGCCCGTACCTGATTGGGAACTATTGGACTAACCTACCGAAGTAATTAAAACTAGCTCCATCTCAACCAGCTACAACTGTAAAGTACTACTTACACAATATTGCATCAGTAATAATTATAATCTAATAATGTATTACATAATAAAATAAAACCTATAGGGATATTTCTTTCTACAGAATGAATACTTTTATTGTCGTACTTTACGTGCATTTAGCTGATTTCTGTAGTTAGCCTGAGTATGATTTTGAATGCAATACTTTTACATGTATTGGGCTATTTTTAAATATTAGTAATTTTACCTGAGTACATTGATTTCAGAGTTTGTGTACAACATAAGATAAATGACTGTGAGTGACACCAGCACTCCTCTGGTCTCCTCTAACAATCCTCCTGGCTCCACTTGTTCCCACTGCCAAAATGCATTTCTACTAGTTCCTGTAATTGCAGGAGACAAGGTAACATATGGCACTTCTTACATAAACGGAGTGACAGGGAGACAAACTGATTGCTACATTAAGATTTAATGCCAACTGCTGTAAGAAACAAACAATTCAGATCCAGTGTGCTTCGACAGCTTTTCCAAATGTAGAACTCTAACTGAGATACTACATCTTGGGCTTCCAGTTTCCTCTCTTTGTGTCACAGTGGGGACCTCTCTTGCTCCAGGCTCTGACTCCCTCCAGTTATCAGCCCAAGTGATTGAGAGCAGAGACTGCCATCTCTCTATAGAGGGCACCCATAGACCCAGAATATCTTGTTTGCTATAGCTGTGTACATTTTGTATTTGAAAGAGCAGCAAGTCAATGAATCTCGATAATGCGAGAGCCGGGCAACATAACTCACGTTGATAGTCCTTACATTGTGCCAAGAGGCGATAAATCTGCTCTGGGAGACATGAATATGCAGTGGCAGTCAGTCTGGCTTGTTCTTGCTTGCATGCCTCCTGATGCACAGTTTATTCCTCTCCCCCATTCCAAACAGAAAAATAAAACCAATGAGCCGCAGCACTATCTCATCAACAGTGTTCTATTAAGCACAAAGAAATGTAGCAGTGGGGCGCATGGGTAGCTCACCTGGTAGAGCACGCGCCCCATTTACAGAGGCTAGTCGAACCTGCGGTCCATTGCTGCATATCATTGCCTTCTCTCTCCCCTTTCGTGTCTAAGCTGTCCTGTCATAACAAAGGCCTAAAAACTGCCAACAAACAGTGCATTTTCAGAATATGCTTAAAAAACGGCATTTAATCATTAATGTAAAAAAAGGCATTGGTGTTGGTTTATTAGGAAAGAAATATCCACGATTTTTTAAGGAAATTTCTCTCTCTCTCTCTCTCTCTCTCTCTCTCTCTCTCTCTCTCTCTCTCTCTCTATCTATCTGCATATTAAAACGGATCTAAAACATGATTAAGTAACCAGAAAATATTTGTTTGAAGAGTTATGAATCCTAAAAGGTGCAGCTTTCATTTGTCCAAAGTTAGTTTCAGCCTTTTGATAATGCTACAGGTTTCAGTTATCTGTGTTAGGCAAAATGCATTATACACTCACTGAACTCTGTACCATAAACAGGTAATTCAATACTTTTCAGTCGGGCTTTTTGCTCGTCCACTGCAGTGGCGAGAGAAACACGAGGAGCTCTCTCTCTCTCCGTGTGCGTGTGTATGTAACCTGCAGCTTGTATTTGACGGCTCTTTGTAAGGAATGAAAAATGGACAGCCAGTTTAGGCACCGAACAGTTACGGGAGTTTAATGTACTCATTGACACAGACAGACTGTCTCAAATAACAGCGATAAGAAGCCTGTTTGTCAATGGCCCAATCCTCAGCTGACACTTATTTCCCTCATGCAAATAATTCATCCCATTCACAATACTGAAGGCAGACGGGGTTTCCTTCTTTCTTGCTTGAGGCAAAGAAAAAAAATGCTATTTCCATCTCTACGAGTAAATAATAAGGAAAAAAAATCTCTATGTCTAACATTGCGTAAAACCCCAAGCATTATAGTTTAAAATGTAAATAAATTGACGGGTAGCATATTGCAAGTGTATACAACAACTGGAAAAGTAGAGAACCGGGTCATTATTCGTATCCCTCTCACCTCCATAAAATACTTCTTGGACATAGTTGACAAGGATGCGTAACGACGCGTGCCTCTACTGGCACCGTGGAAGGAGGCTCGTCAGACGCACGCAGATGCACGGCTTTCTGCACTCCCTTTCCATCCAGCTCAAACTAGAAGATTTTTTTAAATCTGAACACTTTGTAACAAGGAGTCTTTTTGAACAGATTTGGACGTTCTTCAATAATCAGCCTTGCGCCATCACCGTGCGCAACTGGAGAGGAGCGGAGCGGCTGCACCTTCACAAAGTACCTCTGTGTTATATGAACAGTTTCCATGACTGGAATGGGAGACGGGAGTGATTAAACTGCAATACGCATTTTTTGAATGTGCGTTCATATCCCTCAGCAGTCAGCACTCATCGTGTGACGCTTTTCTCTGTTTCTCTTTCGGGCGACAGAATCGTTCGAGGCGACCCAAAGTTCCGCAGGCGCAGTTCTCCTCCTCCATAGGGGTGCGGGAGTCCGGCTCGGCTGTTGCCGTGGTACTTGCCAGCAGACAGATAGCATCAGCGGTGAGAGGGGATACAGAGACTCCTGCAGGCTAATTGTAGCAGCCTGCGTTCGCAGGTGTATCACTGATCCGCCTGTAAGGGACTGGGGGCTTCATTCTGATCGAGCCGCTCTCAGACTTGTGAGTAACAGAAAAAAAAAAAAAAAAATACCTGAGAGAATGTTGCACCAAGTACAATGACCGCAAATTTGTCGCAGACACCAAAATCCATATGTGCTCCGTCGAATTCAGTTTTGATGAGCAATTCTGAGTCGTCTTTGGAATTTTAAAAAGTGGATCACGCGACTTTACAACCATGCGAAATACTTGGCTGTCTCCCCGGAGTGCGATGTGGGAATACTGGACATCGCTGATTGCATGTCTCTTTTGGATTCACTACTCTAACGGGATGCCTCATGTTATTCGAATAGGTAAGTTGTCCACATTTACATTTACACACACGTTTGTATTATAACCTTGGAAGTTGCTCCTTATTCCACTTATTTCAGTGCGGGTCCACATTCGTGCGTTCGCAGCGGCGGAGGGTAGTTTTTGGAGTAAATGAGCAGTCCCTTGCATCTACCGTTCGCCTTATTCGGCTAGTGTGTGAATTATAATTTCACTTTAACGGGGAGCAGCCAGTATGCAACAAGAGAACAGCGCATTATTGCAGGCGATTGTCTGTAACACTGAGGATGCCTTCTCTACTCAGAGACCACCGGATAAAATACTGTGGGTTAGTGTGACCTCTATGCACTCTGCTTTGTCTGTTCAATTTTCTGCAGCCAGCATGTTGAGTCACCAGCTAAATTCAGGCTCATTGCCATATGTCTTCTGGGAGTGAGTTTTAGATTTTAAGTACAGTCTGTTAAATTAAAAGCACTATCACATTAAGAAATACAACATGACAAAGTTTCAAAACAATGTTACAATGTATTCAGCAGAGATAAAGTTTGATCTAATCTCAGGCTATTATCTCATATCTCATCGCACACACAGTATACACAAACATTCAAATTTGCATTGCACCGTTAAGTCCTCCCTCCTCATCTCTAACACATGTGAGACACACTAAGACAAAGCTGAGTCTGTGCTGACGTTGTCTTTTTCCAATCACTCACTGAGGAACAATGTGAGAATTGTCATCAGAGGCTGGCGATGCGATGAAACATTTTGTGCCGCCAAGAGACAGGAGCAGAATGAAGATCAATATGCTTTTTGTCACGAGGCAAATCGTTTTTGACATTTGGCTATGTGCCATGCAGGACAATTACTCAAAATGGCATTGGCCTACATTAACATACCACTACAACAGCCGGGGTACAGGCAGGGAGTGAAAGCTTCTTAATGGCATGGAGCTTTTTGTCTTCAAGGTGTAAATGATGGGTAAAAGAATTACATATTCTATATTCCAGTACTGTACAGAATTAATTAGCCTTTTCAAACCAGGTGTCTCTTGTATGACATATCTACAAATCACCAACATCCCATTCTGATTTTGTAATGCAATTCCTGTCAAACTCAGTGGGTGGTCACTGAGCTACATTCATTCAAATTAAAGTTATTAGACTTTAACAGGATGAAGTATGGCAACATTTCACAGCTCTATAAACTTGAGTTAATGCTGTCGAGCCCAGTGTCTAGTTAATATACTGTAAATTCTAAAACAGATTCAAAGAAACACAGAATAAAGTCTAAGACCAGGCCACATATGTCCCTGTGATTGACTACTGCACTCTGTAGAGCTGGGACTTCTCTGACATTGCTCTGTATGGACTTTGGTGATGTCTTAGAAACTGCATAAATCCTTAAAGCTCTCTTTTACTCATCTGAACTGAAATCGTTTGGTCAAAGGGACATTTTTCTACCGTTTTTTACTGTAGCAGCAGCTCAAATGAAGACCTAAAATAGACTTGACAGGCTTTGTTTTTAAAAATGTCAAAGTGCTGAGACAAATTTACCTTGAAATGTGCTACAGTCGCACTATTGCTTTTTATAGAATCTATCATTGCTCGCGGTGACGGAGCAGCTTGTTTTTTGTGTGTTCCTAAGATTGTATTTTGACAAGCTGAGAAGAGGGACATGCCAGAGAATGTTGCTGAATTTGCCTCAATGCCAAAGAAAAAAAAAATCAAATTAAAAAGGCTTAAGTCTTCATATGATCTTGTGAGTGTTTGTGTACGGCCATGTGTGTATCCATTTTATTTTGTCTACTTAAAAAAATGTGGCCTGTGTGAAAATAACTAGAAATACATGATCATATTCTGTATAATGGCATTTACACAATTTCATTGTATCTGTTTTAAGAGTTGATAAGCTTGAGGGTGTGCATCAAATATGCAATATGTGTATTATTGCAGCCATGCGGTAGTATTTTCTGTAAGATAACGGTAGTATTCACAGTCTGTTGATTCGTTAAGGGAGTGTGTGTGTAGTGGACTCTTTTGTCCCCCCTTTTTCTTTGTAATTTGGTACTTGGTGTGCAAGTGTGTGCGCTCTGTGTCTATGCAACCCTGCTAAAAACCTACAGAGGACTCCGTTATAGTCAGTGCATGGTGGCCAACGTCGCTCCACAGCACCGGTTACCAACACAAACAAACCAGTGAAAATCATCGAGGTGGGCGGTGGTATTTGAGCACGGCGCTCTCTGTCTGTGCCGTTTCTGCTCTTGGTTCGGTGGCCTGTGCAGTTCTCCAAGTACACCATCTGGGTAATGGTGGGCATCCAAGGTAGAGTTGTTGCCATTGATTTTAGTGCTTTTACAGTGCAGTGCTCTAAGTTAAGGCCAGATGGTCGCTCCGTCTCATTCTGCAGCTTCTATTTGTTGAAGGGAATAAAAGACTGCTCCTCCTGTATTTATCCACTTACATGCTGTGCTTCTCTTTAGTCTCCCTCCGCCTGCCTTTTGTCCTTTCTTTCCCTCCTGACATGTTTTGCAACCTCTCATCTCATCTTGGAACCATTTCAGTAGATCATGCTATGTTGTTATAATAAAGACGAAAGTGCTGAAGGATATAATTTTTCCTTCAGAAGGTAGCATGTGCCTGTAGATATTATATACTATATTCATTTATATTTAATATATATATATATATATATATGTAGCAATAGTTGCTTTTTGTGCTTTGTAGGTTGTTTTTTGTGCTTTGTTTTGTAACCCAAGTGAGCAGCATTCTGTCTGCACAATTCATTAATTTACATACATACATTGCTTTTTTCTCCATTAGATAGGGATTGCCCAATTTTGATTATTAAAATGCATTCATAGCATGCATGTCATAACTGTACGCTTTAACAATAAATATAGCATATATTATTGTTAAAGCATACAGTTATGACAGATTATTATACATTGTCTTTCATCTGTGGATTGAAGAATCTAATTCATCATTTGTTGTCTCTTTTCTCTCTCAGTGAGGTTATTCATTGCCTGACAGGGATTTATTGTAAAATCAATCACTTTATCCACCTAATACTTAAAGCACTTAATCAGTGCCAGTTAATCAATCTCCCTCATGATTTCTTGTTGATTTAATTTCCTTAGCTCTTCGCTCTGCCACCACAACACCTGGTCAGATGCTTTTTTTTTATTTTAGACTCCCTAAAATGCTTTGGGCAGCCATAACTGCAGACTTAAGTAGTGTGTGTGAAACAGCCGGAACATTTAAATGTAAGCTGACAAATGTGCAGCACTTAAAGCTCTATGCCGTGTGACCACTCATAAGCTTCAGTGGGATAAATTGGGTTTGTGGTCACTACTTTGGTTGGAGTCTGCAAACACAGAGCCACTTCAGAGGCTTGTCCTTATCCCCGCACCAGCAGCAGAGAGAGACCGGGACGTTTTCATGTGATTAACTCTTCATGTGAGTTAGAGAGTGCACTCTCCACTTGCATGCTCCCCGAGATCCTCCTCGCTGGGGTTTGTGCAAATGTCTCATCTGAAATGACTCAGACATATTTCAAGAGACCGCGAAAAGCTGTAAAGGTACTTTGCAATTCTACTTTTAACAAAGTCAAACCCAAAGGGCTGCTTGTATTGAGAATTGAGGATGGTATGGTTGGCAAAGAGAGGGAGGATGAGGACATGGTGTTGAAAAAGAACAATGAGGAGATGTTGCATCAAAAGTTGTATCAAATTAAGATGGCCATCAATTGCTGAGTTGAAATGAATATTTCATTTTCATCTAAATTTAATCTCTCCCTAGACAGAGAGAGGAAACAGGGAGAAGCCGGCTGGTGGAGGCTTGGGGATGGGGAGTTGTCGTGTTGAATATGAAAAAAGGTTTGTAGAGGTCACAGAAGAGTTGGATACAGGCAGAAACTTCTTTGATGTGTAATTATATTACCTGTTAGCGAAAGCAGAGATTGAAGGAAGAGGAATACAATGGCTATTTTACCTGCGCTTACACACTCCCCTTCATCCACTTGTATAAACATGGATGGATAAATGAACTGCAAAAGAAAATGCAGGAGCTTTTTTCCTGCCTCTCCCAGTCTCGGGTATCTGTATCTTACCTTCCACACACACACACACACACACACACACACACACACACACACACACACACACACACACACACACACACACACACACACGGACGCACACTATATAAAGCCATACTCCATCCACAACATTTTCCAAAACATATGTCTGGTCTCACTGGGGCTCTTGTACACAATCCAATTCCATTCTCTCTGTCAGCACACTCGCGGCTCGTCATTAGCTTCAATCTCGCTGATGAGAAACGGCAGATGTTCGTTTTGTTGAGCAGAGGGCCCGTCTCTGAACGCGCTGTCTTCTGTACTCGCCTGTGATCCTGTTTAGACGCATTAGAAAAGAACATTCTACTTCCACAAATAAATATGTGCTCCAGGCGTGCTATAGTCTGTATTTTCTGAAGCGCAGAGTCTGTTTTCTAACGTCAGTAAACCCAGTCGATGTGTATTAAACACACTTAGTGAGTTCAAGTCAAAGTGTATAAAATGAAATGCGTTTATGTCTCAGACAAGGTGTACTGAATGCGTAATGCTCGGAAAATGTGCTCGTAAGGTGTCTGATCACTAACACTAACAAGACTCAACTGCGTCAAGAAAGTGCAGGTACTTAGCTCCTTGTTCAGTCACACATAATAATGATCATCCAATAATCCGAGCCACTAGGGGCTAATAGAGTGGATCTACCAACCAGTGAAATAATCCTGTAACACAGCAGGGCCCCATCTAGCCCCAGCTAGCTTAGCCTAGCCGCTGCTAACACACCAGATGGTGTTTTCATATCGTACTACAAAGTCGGTGCTCTGCAGTGAAAGGTCTGCTGCAAGCATATGCTTCTGATGCCTAGTGAAATAAATACGGTACTGGGATTCTTTATGGCTTTAGATTTCATCTTTTTCATTCAAAAAAATTAGGCCATCACTTTGCTGTCAGATAGATGGTAGATATGATTTTGCAGGCAATATATCATTGGTTGTCATTTGTAACCATTTGGGGGTGGAGCTTAAAGGGTCAGTTTACCAAAACAAACCTACAACAAAACATTGCTATTTAGCTTTAGCACTATGAAGCAGTGCAGATAGTTTTAGTTTTGTGTAACACATTTTTAAACAGTTTTCATTGAGACTATTTATTTGGTAGAAAGGAGTTCCAATGAAATCTGTTGACAGTGATTATCCAGAGTAACCGCGGCGCTATTGAATTTCTTAAAATGTAATTGTTCAATGATGTGAGCACCAAGAACAAAATTCTTCAGAAATCTCACAGACAAAAAGTATTTATATAGCCCTTTTTAAAAAACACGAGATCAGCAAAGTGCTTCAAAAACAATGAGAAAATGAAGATATACAAAACAATAAAGACATAAAAGCAATACAGGAAAAAAAAATAGCAAAGGGGAGGAAAGTAAAATTAAAAATACATGAAACAGAACTTAATTAACAGCCAAGAAGTAAATGACAACAGCAAGTAAGATTCATCTTAAAAGCCACAATTGTGTCTATAAGTGTTACTGGATATCTTAAAATCTGAGAAAATAAAACAACAATTACCAGCATGTCTCAAAACCATTAAATTACGCTAGGTTAAAAAAATAAATAAATGGGTAAATCTTTAAACATCTTCACACAATTTGATGTGGAAACGTCAACAGCCTGATTGATGTGGTCCACAATCTGCCCGAGTCCCCCTGCAGGCCCCTCAGGGACTCAATGTCATTATAGCAGGACGTGTGCTTTTTGGATTTGACAGTATTTTGAAATTCATGGCTTGTCAATGTTGGCTATTTCCCTGCGAATGTTTCTGTACCAAGGCAATGAATTAAATTTCATGCTCTAGTCATTTGTCTTTATTATGTGCCCTTGTCCTTTCTATTTGACTCTCCCATCTCAGCCCTCCTCGGGGCTCTGCTGGAAAATGCGAATAACTTCAAAACAGTTTGAACAAAGCTTGATCACGGGGCATTTCGCTCTCAGGGTCATGCTAGCAATATAACATAGTTAATTAAAATGATCTTGTTGGAGGTAATTTGGTGATTATTTATTTTAGATTTCAGCATGGGGAGCAATTTGTCTTCACTTTTCCAGACACACTGTATATGTGGGCAAACCGCACACACAGCAGCATGGGCGCACAAAGTACTGCAGCAGAAGAGACTGAGGGAGGGAGGAAGAGCGAGGGTGGTTACATAGATGAAGCTAGGGGACTCTTATTTAGCTTGTTAATTAGCTTGAACCTTTTGATCCCAATTTTAAAACCCGCCACGTTGCAATGCTGGCGCCTTTTGTGTGTTGCCCCAAGCCAGATAAAACTAAGCTTTATTCCTGTGCTTTTCAAACACCATGGCATTCACTGGAGCAGTATTAGCTTTGCCCCCCACCACACACACATAAGCGGCATCCTTATCTATTCCCAGACGCTCTGTGTAAACTTGGTCACCTCTGACACCTCAGTCACATACTGTTACGCACCTGCATTACAATAACAAGACCTTTTCTTCTCAGTGCTTTAAAGCAATCAGGAATAGACAGCGGAGGTATCAGCCGCAATGCACAGGTTTAAATCCTATTTAACTTGGGCTAAGGACAATGAATGGAGGATGACACGGTTTCATTCTGCCCTTTTAATCAAGCTCTCATTGTTATAAATGTCAGGTCTTGGTTGTGTGATTCCCTCAAATTGCTGTTCCATGACTGTAAGGAGATGTGTGTGCATGAGTGTGTGTTTAGGAAAGAGAAAGAGTGTGAGTATGTGCATGACAAGGGGATGTATAAAGGGAGCTGGCATAGAATCCCTGGAGCATAGGGGTAGAGCAGGAGTTACTAATCAACTGTGAGAGAGTCGGCTTGAACAGACTCACCCTCTATTTTCCCCCCAGAGAAAGAGAGAGAAGGAACAGATAAGACAAACCTCTTCAGGCCAAAATCACTACAAATGAATGGCTATCACCAAAAATATCAGAGGGGAAACAGGGATTCGTTCCTCCACATTCTACCTCACACATATATTTTTTTTCCCCTCCCCGTCTCTTTTTATCCTGGCAGTAACAAATGCAGGGACGACCGCAGAAAGTGCATAAGACTCTGGTGTTACCTCTCTAGCCCCTGTGCTCATCCCTCCCCTGATGGATAGCCAGGAGGTTGAAAGCCAATGTCAATTTAGTTAACACAGCCAATACCCAGAAGATTTTACTTAGCACTCGCACAGTGTGTGCAGGCAAGACAATCTGGGCTGGTCTCTCCTGTCTCAGTGGATGTTATACCGGCTGCCAATCTACTGTCCAGGTTGCCCCTATAGAGCAGTGTGGTTAACCGCAAAATGTTCCCCTGTGACTCATCTGAAGACAGCTTGTCTGCATGTGACCAGCCTCAGATATGTGGAACAAGACAGAGATTATCATTGACAGGGAAGTGGAGAAGAGGGGAGATTGTGGGCGGTTTGAGGCTGGCAGTACATTTTAGTAAAAGCTATTAGGAATGCTTGTATGAATTAGGGCCTTTAATGTAAAGCCAGAAAAGGTAGTACCTTAACTGTCCTGCATGGTTTTCACTTTTTCAGATGAGGTTTGAGAATTAGAGATAGCTGTCATAGTAACCAAAGCTCACCTGCTGTAGTTGGCGAGGTAGAAAATGATTGGTGGAGATTAAAGTGTGTGATTAGTTTATCATCTAAGCAGCAGGTTGTTGTTTTTTGGTCAAATCAATTCTCTATCATGGCGAGTTAGTGGAAAATTAGGCTTCTGTTTCTTCACCACCAGCCTCAAGTGTTTTTTTTTCCTTCTTACAGTGATCAGTCTGCTGTGTTGCTGTTTTTTTTTTACATAGCCACTGCACCCACCTTTAACACCCAATTATTTCTCATAATTTGGAAATTTATAATAGCTCCAAAGTTATCATTTTAATGTCTTTCAACATACAGTATATTAGAGTGTATCTTTCTTATTTACACAATGGGTTTATACAGAAAATTGTGTTTTTTGCACTGACATTGTTCTTCAAAAATTAAGAAATAAAACCTGCCCCTCTCCCTCTTTCCTTGTTGTCCTTCATATTTGTAGCTGTTAGCTGATCTAAAATCACAGGACAAAAAGAAAATGCAATAATCCCCCCTTTTTAACTTATCACCCCCAGTGTTGTGTTTTTACTCATCCAGAAAAATATAGGAGAATTAATTCCATGGAAGCTGGCTAATTTCTTAATAAAACCGGGAAAACTACGAGCTATGCTCCTAATTGCTTTTCACCAAGAGGGAAGATTATACCATGACATTTGCCTGTGCCAAAATGGTCTGCAATCAACAAGCATTATCTGGTTTGATGAAAAGGATCAATTGCAGCAATGCTGCAATAATCGAAAGCAAATTTAATGAAACATCTGCAGTGTATTTATATATTATATATTTATATTTTCATTACTAAAGCAAACAATGCACTTCCTTAATGCCTTCCATTTTAGTCAGAAATGCCATAAAACTGCGCTCTTTAAAAACATATTTACAATATCTATCTACAGTATTTTTGACATGCAGAATATTTAACGTCTGTATCAGTTTACTGTGTTAGGGTGTGTGGGTATTTGCAAAACCTGAGTTTCATCTCTTGTAATATATGCAAAATGTAGTTTTACGGCAAATAAAAAAGCAAAAGCTTTCGAAAAACAAGGAAAAGAAAAAGAGCTTTTCACTGTAATTACATATCTAGACTTACAAATCTATTAAGATAATTTAGACTGCAACACAGTTTAGAAATGTCAATATTCTAAATGTCTTAAAAGGTCAATTAAAAATGTCAAAAACTGTATGTAAGTGAGAGCAAGGTTTCTAATGGTGGCAAATACAGACATCTATAACTATCATGAAGCCAATATACGTCTCTGACTTACATTTCTACAGTACGTATATAATGCAAACTTTAATTCCAATCAAATTTACAGTACAAATTTCCTTTTGGTTTCATTTAAACAACCAGATTGCTGTTTATACTTTTGCTCTAGACTTGCCTTTTTGAGTGCATTTTCTATTGACACACAGTGGCTTTTGTTAGTCCGATTGATATTTGAAGAAATTTATAACCATCAGAACATTGACCACATTTAAAACAATTGGCATCACGCTGGCATCACAGAATTAATGCTCAGTTAATGTCTTGCTCAGCCTCCCTCTGCACTGTTCACATATGGATCGGCTGTCTGCCAGAGGGGTAATTACTTCAAATGTGCTTAGGACCATTCCTATTGTAGAACTGTAGTACTGGAGAATACAGGCTACAATACACAGCATAAGTGAGCAATCTCTTAGTGAAGCAATTTATAATAGGGCTGAAATAATTACTCACTTGAACGATTAGTCAGTCAACAGAAGATGTCTTTTTTAGTCATTAATTCAGTAAAAAACACAGTTGATTGCAACAGTGTTATTCATATTATCATCGTCATACATTGAATACTTATTGGGCTGCTGATCACCATACACTTTGCAACCGGCATTTAAAGGTGCCATGGCATGAAAATTTCACTTTATGCATTTTTTTAACATTAATATGAGTTCCCCCAGCCTACCTATGGCCCCCCAGTGGCTAGAAATGGCAATAGGTGTAAACTGAGCCCTGGGTATCCTGCTCTGCCTTTGAGAAAATGAAAGCTCAGATGGGCCGATCTGGAATCTTGCGCCTTATGAGGTCATAAGGAGCAAGGTTACCTCCCCTTTCTCTGCTTTGCCTGCGCTTTAGGCGTATATAATTTTTTCAAGCAAAAATACCAAATGTCCCCTTGTTCCAGCTTCTCAATTGTGAGAATTTGTTGTTTTCCTTTGTCTTTTGTAACATTTTATAGACCAGACGTATTGTTATCAACATGTTATTCAATGATAAAGCTACAGTATATGTTATCTTGCAGCCCTAATGTATAATTAAAATAGAGAGTCAGTTTGATACAGACTCCAGCACAGAGATTTGGAAATGTCTTAATAGAGAGTATCGTATTGTAAGTGTATATCTTGTGCCCCCCTCTATCAGGGCTTTTAGGAGGCCAAGGGACAATCAGCAGGTTTTGTGAGATGGATTTCTAGTCTGTAATGATAGCTGGCTCGAGCCCAGACAGATCAGATACTTCACGTTCTGTGTCAATATTCTGCCTAAGCATTGGAGGACAGTATGAGATGACAGTAGGAGTCTGGTGTGTGCGGCAATGTGCTTTTCTGAGTGGAGCCTATTAGTGTAGGGAGCCTCTCCAGCCACTGTCAAACTTAAAACAGGACAGGAAGAGGTATTACCTCCAATTACGTGCTGTGATGCATCTGTGAAGCCTGAGCACTATGAAGCTGCCAGGCTGTCAGACTTTTGTCTGTTTATTAATTCATTTTTGTTTCACATTATATGTATCATGGTGATAGAAACGGAGCCTACTCTTCCCTGTTTCTTGTCTCCTTCTTCTATTATCCACCTTCCTTTCTTTGAAAAAAGAAATAACCATTTATTTGAAGCTGTGTTCTTTTAAGAGGGTAAAAGATAAGCTTTTGTTTGGGTTTCCTTCACTTGCTCTTCCTCTATTCTTACCAGACAGAAGATGTGACTCTGCTAACACATACTCATTGTGTTAATCCCTTACCAGGATAAAATGAAACTCTGTTCGCTCACCTTTCTTGACCCATAGCCTTTCTGTCTCCTCAACGCACTATATTACAAGACTTACATTTCAATTTGCAAGCCCAATCACAGGGATCTTATGAGCTGCTGGTTGAAAAGCAAATGAGCCTTATTCAATCTGTTCCTCTCATGTTTCCAATCCATTTATGATTATTTAAAAATATGAAATGGCTTGACGAAACCGCTTGCAGAACCAAAAGTTTTTTCTTTCTTGTTCTTTTATTTCGTCTCCTTTTTTGACAATTCATTTGATTGCACCCACCAGCCACCTATGCCTCCATCCAGTGCTTCCCTGGTCATCTGTGCACCTTGATTTGAGAGTCGAAGGTGGAGGGTGGGAATAACAGCACATGGAAATGGGCTGGTGATTGCCTTCCTCCCCGCGTGGTGTTGGAGTTCTTGAGTGATCGTGCCCCTCAAGCCCCTCCTTGGTGGTTGATTAGCTGTGGAGCCCTGGAGCTCCGGAGTGACACTGGCTCATCAGACCCTGCTCAGCCTGTCAGAGACCCCCTTGATTGCACAGTGCTTCATAATTGTCCCCGATTCTGCTGCAGTGTCCGGTGTGCTGCCATCTCATCTTTGTGTCAAAGAATGCACCACTCAATGCTTGACTTTTGCTATTGCTTTTCAGAATGCACACCCTTAAAATGTTTCTCCATGAAAGGGATGTGTCATAGAAATGTTATCCATTGGGCAGATTACCAACAGGTGACAACACAGTAAAGCTCTTTCATACGTTCAATGCATAGTATTCATTCAACTACACTTAAAACACTTAAAACACGCCATCTAAAAATAATCTCACAATGTACAACACATGGGGAATGAAAAGGTCCATTCCAGATGCTGGTTAAAGGAATGCATTGTTTTAATAATGCATATTGAATTGTATGGTTACCATCATTATTTAGGATATTGTGCACCTTATGGTGGCAATGTACTGTATATAAGTACTCACCCTTATGTGTATATGTAGGCTTGTTTGTATGTATGTATATATGTAGGTAAGTATATGCATGCATATGCAAAAACACTGTATGCATGTATGTAGAAAGTGATCTGGGTAAGTGTATATGTTAATTAGTTTTTCTTGCCTTGTAAATTTTTTTTCCTTGCCAATTTGTTTGCTACTCTTAAAAAATGGGGGGGGGGCCTTATATAATCTGAAGCTTCTGACCCTACCCTTTGGTTGGACCAATAAACTCATTCATTCATTCATAAACTCATTCATTCATTCATTCATGGATGCAAGGTTGAACTGAATTGGTGGCTGCTAGCACCATCAGCTGCAAATCGGGTCAGTGTAATGTATTTTCTTTAAGTAAAGCAATTGGAAAAGAATTGCCATCATGGCATTTATAATCATTGAGTTGGTACACATGGTTGAACGTTAAAGCAGACAGAATGGAGGACTCTGAGGGCTCTGGCCCAGGTTATTGATTCATATAGCTTATATTGGTGAAATGCCCAAGGTGTGGAACTCATCAAATCATAGACTGTCTTAATTATTTTTATGTCCTAGCATCAGCCTCTGTGGACATTTACATTTCTTAAAGTTTCTTTAAGACTTTTGTCAATGCCATTGCGATTAATCTGTGACATCCTGGCTGACATTAGTTCGAAGCAAGTCTTTGGACCCTGCTGGACAACTGTGGGTTAGGACCTGAAATATGTGAATTCAATTCAATGATTCAAAGGTTTGTCTGTCACATACACAAACTTAAAACTGTGCTAAAAGATTAGTGTGAAACAAACATATTGAAGTATCAAGGATAAGAGTTGAAGTTGAAAAATATCAATATGTGTAAAAATGTACATAAGTCACAATTGTAAGGCAAGCTAAACAATAACATGTGGTACACACTCAAGTGCAAATATGCAAATGTGCAGGGCAGTGCAAAGGGTTCACAGAGGAATTTGTGCTAGACAAGGCCAAGGACATACAGCACAGACCAAATGCCTGAGAGAAAAAGATTTTCTTGTGTCTGTCTGTGTTGGACTTGTGGCTACAGAGGCGTTTGCCTGAGTGTAGAAGCTAGAGTAGTGTGTGTAAGTCCTGCAGAGTGGGAAGTGGGGATCCCTGGTATTCTGTAAGGCTCTATGGTCCTGAGCAGAGCATACTCATTGGTAATGCCCTCTGTTAGGGTGCTTTGCACAGCACCAGGGTGGAAGGTCTTTGGGACCCTTAGAGAAACTCTTGAATTTCTTAAGCTGTCTGAGGTGATAAAGGAGTTACCAAATTCTCAGTTTGTGTGGACCTTGTCAGTTCTCGATGATATGGACCCCCAGGTATCTGAAGGTGCTCTCCACAAGTATCCCCTTGATTCTAAGGGCGTTTTCACACATACCTCGTTTGGTCCGGACTTTCGGACTTTTTAGTTTGATCCGAACCAAAATTACAGGTGTGAAACCTCCCCCGGACCGTGGTCCGGATCAAAAGACCAAATTTTGGTCCGATAAAAAGAGGTGGTCTCGGTCCGGACCAAACTGAACCATGGTCTGGTTCGTTTATAGTGTGAAAGCATTTTTTGGATGGTTCGGACTTTTGGACCAAATACAAGAAGCTCTGGCAGGCTCTCCTTGTGTTACAAGACCGGGGAAGCTCCTTTAAGGTGCTTAGTGAGAGAGAGTGACGGTGAATGCGTTCAGAGAAGAAAGCTGTCGGCTATCAGAGCAGAGAATACATCAGCAGTTTATTTGTTAAGTGGTAAATGTACAGCGTAGGTTTCAGTTTGTCTCTGAATAAATGCTCCAGAAAGAAAGTTCCCGTGTCTTGCTTCTCAACATCACAACAAAACAAAAAGGGCCGCGGCAGTAGGGGGAGAGCAGCAGTCAGTAGGGGGAGAGCAGCAGTCAGTTGGAAAAACTCAGACACAGAGAGAGCATATGAGAGGACGAGGAAGCCCTTCAACAAACCAATCAGTTAGAAGTATCTGGAGACGTAACTCACGTATGTGATGACGGCAGGACGTAGGTTTGTCACGTATAGATCTTTAGTGCGCTTGCAAAACTGCAGTGTGAAACCACAACTTACCGGATCAAATGTATACAATGTAACAAAAACATGAACCTTGGTCCGGACCTTGGTTCGGACTTTCATGTGTGAAAACGCCCTAAGGGGTGTAAAGTCTCTCTGCTGCTTTCTTCAACAATCCACAACCAGCTCCTTGATTTTGCTGACCTTTCAGGAAGATGCTGTTGTTCTTGCTCCATGACATATCTGCCACCTCTTCCAGGTAGGCCTTCTCTTTTTTGTTGGCGATCCAGCCTGTCATTACTGGGTCATTAGCAAACATGACGATGGAGTTGTCTTGTCTCAGTGTAATGGTCTTTTCTTTCTGCCTCTAGTGAAAGGCCCAGCAGGTCTGACATGTCCAGACATAACTGTAGGGCTTTTCCACTCACCAGATAGTTGAGATGACCTGCAGTCACTTAGCTCAACCGAGACACCTGAAATTACATCTCTCTCTCTCGTTTTTTGCTCCTAGAAGCTATTCTCCCATGTTCAAGGCACCCATAGCACCTACGGAGTAAAACTTCAAATTTATAAGAAGAGCTATGTGTTTTCTAGAATGACTTGCCCGCTGTCTGTGATGTGTGCAATTGCATTTAACTGCATGCCAGCTTTTATCTTATTTTCTTCCAAAGAAGTGGTGACTGCAGCCACAGGCTTTATCATGTCCAGACTTTTTACTCACCAAATAGGCTTTTTCCTGTTGTCAAGCTTTGGCTAAAATCACTTGCTACTGTTTGTTGATGCGTTTTCGTTCTTTTATTTGTCACTGTATTCTTATTTCCCTCATGCCAAAAGTAAAAGGATGGTCTTCAATGACTCAATTTTGCACTGGCTTTTTCTCGCTCCTCTGGCTTTGTGTAATTTCTACAGTATCTACAATGGCACATTACCTTTACCCACCCATTACAGTTTCAGTAATTTTACTTGCTACATGTTTGCTCGACTTTAAGCATAAAACATGACTTTTTCCTTGGTGTTTCGTTGATAGAGATTATAGTGTCACAGCTCTCAAATAATATAGGAGTCAGTGTCAGCCTTGTACATGGTGATAGAATATACAGTGCTTGAGGAGAATTGTATTGAAAAGTAAATCCACCATCATATTCTGCACAAGAATTTACATAAAGAGTAGAGGGCTGTAGCAAAGTGGCTTGTAACATTACACATTTGTTCAGTCAAGAAATGAGTCAAAGTGTTTGCAGTGTGTCAAAAGGGAGGCCTCAGAGAATATATTGGCTTTGTTAAGAGTCCCTGAAGAGTGCTGTAACCAGGTTAAAAATGACATGTTGGTTTATATCAGCTCTCCTTGGGTGTTTATGGTTGTATCAGTCTGAGTGTGCAACAGAAACATAATGAAGATACAGTAAATGATAGTATTGCTTTTTTGTACAAACTGGCTGTGTAACTTCAATATTTTTTATTTTCCTTGTATTAGGCAAATTATTTGGGTCACCGCAATGATGCATAGGGATCAATTTAACAGCTTTTTGTTGGATTTTGTTGCCCTTTTCATACCTACCCCTTGTGTGACACATATGAACATTGTGTGTGCTATTTAATTGGCAGGGGAAGCATCAGAGCACACGTTTGTGCTCTCAGGGCTCCTGATTATTCTGCTGAAAATCTTTTGACAACTGAAACATGTTTACTCTTGCTGCACAAACTTGGTATCACTTGAACTGTACAATCTCCATTTTGGATTATTCTCAGGGCATTGACAGAATGAGGTTAAGAGGTCAAAGTTGAGCTTGGGTGTTTTTACAACTGCTGATAAATCTAAGCCTCTGCAGATTCTGTTTGAACAGTCAAGCAAATTGAGGATAAACTTTGAGCTAAAGTGATGTGTTGACCAAAGGGAATGAGGGAAACTTCCTGCAAACACAAATAAGACAAGCAATGCCTTTGCACTTTATTACATACCAGACAGAACAGCAGTGTTGACAGAGCATTATCACATCAACAAGGATCATTGGTTATATATAACTCGAGATAAATTTACATGTGTTTTTTTGATTCCACATACTAATTTTATTTAGATTATGGCGGTTCATAGGCAGTACTGGATTGGCTTGATGACATAGTGACTACTGGTATGATTGCTTGGTCCTCTAAATTCTGTCTATTCACTCAAAGATCAGCATTATCCTGATGATTTTCAGTTGGTTTTAATGTGAAAATTCACCCAAATTACTATGCGAAAGCACAAATGCCTGACAAGCCAGACCCACATCAAGATGTTGGGTCTGGGAACTCACCATTGGCAGGGCTCAATCCGAGGGGCGGGATAAACGGTTGTCTTTCAAATTCCCTCTGCACTCATAGCCAACCCGAGCAATGCTAGTTGATAGATTAAACTTTTGCCGTATCCGGTCGGCAAAACTCCGAACACATCTTCCTTTTCTAAGAATGATTTCAGAGCTTAACTCCAAGTCTTCCAGAGTCGTGGCCAAAGCCAATTTGAAAGACCGCTGTTCCCCAGAGGCAGCAGCCATCTTCTTTTTTTTCCAAGTAGCAGGGAATTCACGCGGAACCGTCACAACTCTGCCATCCTTATGTTAAGCCCGCCCACCGACTCTATACACGATGTGATTAGCCTCACCAGAATTAGGTTTTTTCAACTCACAAGACAATGATAGAGATACTAGACTGATCCTTACTGCAAATTACATTTGCTGCCGCTAGGGTGCGTCTAGATTTCTAAGCTACTGCAAATGTACTTTGCTACCATACTTGAATCCATGAATGAATTAATTTTTTAATTTTTGTTATAAACAGTGGTGTAACTAAGTCCTGTGTTCAATGCTGAGAAATGCACAGCATGACTGCATACAAAGTCAATGCAAAGACACGCATAAACATGGTTGAAGTGAATGATGTGAATGTTGCAACGAGAACACGCGGAATTCACGTAATTCAAGCAGTCACTCCATCTATGACTAAGGCTATAAGAAGCTGTCACAGGAAGTGTTGTGTTTGCATTAACATATGCTCGACTGCATCAGACCTATTTACAGCTCTGAGCAGAGCAGATTCAAAAACATTGACTCTGCTTGCTCTAGAAATTACTGATTGTTGATGGGCATTAATTGGCATTTGTTTTTGTTATTTATGTCAAATAGCCTGATCAAAATAAACGTCATTTTTGCTTAAAACATATCTCGTCATATTTTTTTTATGACTCAAATTCCAGAACATTTGAAAATCAAGACAAACTGAAAGTGAAAAGCACGGTAAGGGAACGTGTTGCTTAGTTTAGTAGTATGTTAGTGTCTGACGATTTTGCCTAACCTTATTCATATTTGTGAAAATATAAATGATACCCAGACCAGATTCTTGAAATATTACTGTATGCACCTTCAAATACACAGTATTTTCAGCATGGCAAAAAATGATGGGAGGTTTTTCACCTACTGATGGAACAGGATGAAACATGACTCCTAAGTCCAATGTCCACCCTCAGTATATTCCTCCTTTATGTGCCGATTAATATGTAATACCTTGCAAAGCTGCACACCTTTCTGGCAATGTGTCACTGCTGAAGACAGATACTGTACACTCACCTCAGTTCAAAGTAAGGCATGTCATTTTGTTGACAAGCTGTAACTGGGTGCCTGTGATCATGTTTGTGCCTGGGAAGACATGTAATTCTGTATTCTCTCCAAAATAAAATCTGCATTGTGACAATGCGCTCAGATCACTACACTGGAGCATCTAAACATTGCTAGAAATCAAGGCCAAATAATGACTGTTGATGCAGTGTTTGAAACAGAAACAGTTGCCTATGCACACTAATATTACAGAAGCAGGTAAGAAGCAGTGTAGATGGGGGTTGCAAATAATTAATAAATGATTAACAATACAATGCCAGGCTTAAGACTTTAAGTTTCTGAGATATAGCCTATGCTGCTGTTCAACTTAGAGGTAGTCTGTTTCTTTTAAACACACCTGTTGAATGCATTTCCTTCCTCATTAAACATTTGCAAACCTGACTTATTTAAAAAATATAAAAGCATAATTTGTTCTTCTTGCTTGCCTTTTGCCAGCACATTGCTACATTTTGCATTTGTACATTACTGTTGATCAGTGAAGTAGCGCCAAAACCAAGAGGTATCTAATAACCCCCCTTTTTTTTCATAGACATACCAGTTTATTTATTATCATGGTGGTTTGACAAGCAGGCCTAGCCAGCACTTGCTAAAGCTAAAGTGTTTACTACTGTTCTTTTTGTTTTATGGCTTAAATGCAGTTACCATTGAAATACTTCCCCCTGGATAGAGCAGGATTGTGTATTGTGTCACTACCACACTCATGCTATTAGAAAGTGACATGCACACAAAATTAAACATCGCTCCACAGCTCCACCAGCAGTCAAAAATTCTGCAGGCTACCTTTAATTGACTGTTCCATAGACTCTGTACTTCTAGTTCCTGAACATGTTTTTTTAAACAATGTTTGCCTTGCTATTAAAACAAATATTTCATCTCTTAGTTAACTGCCTTGCTCAAGGGCATGTTCATTGTGGTTTTTGCAAGTGAGATAAGAAGTCCTTCGGGCTACATCAATGACCTCCTGGTTGCAAACCCAATTGGCTGACCTCATCTTCAGGCGTTATGCTACATGAATGTTGAACAGCAAAGCAGTGCCTGGTGATAATTGTGTGCATTATGGCCTTGCCCCTTTCAATGCAAAAGGCCAATGTTGATGCACATATAGCATTGCCCTACCTAGTATTTTACAGACAACACTTTAAACTCATAAACTTTCTGGAGCTACAAGGAATGTGGGAATCAATAGGGGTTCCTGTTGGCATGTGGGCATTGTGATTAACTTGTCCAGAGGTTTGAAATGTGCTCTCAGTTCAGGTCATGAACAAATGGAAGACATTTATTTCCTACACTGAATATGGTTCAGGAGCAGAAAGTCAGCATTGTGGCTACTGCTTATTAACTTGTTGTGATTCAACATTTTTTTTGTCCTACCTCTTGCCCCTTGCAGCCTCTTTTAAGTTTAAACCCTCATGGCACTAGTGTCATTCGGCGCATATCCAGCAGAATGTAAACATTATCACTTGAACATATGTATTGTGTGTAATTGGAAGTGTAATTATATTCACAGTTTCAGCCTCCATGTCACCACCTAACACATCATTTTGAGAAATGACCTTCAATTAAATTTCTGCCAGAGTGATGTCAATGTATCTCCAAATGTAATTAGTGCAAAGTTTGTACAAATATACGAGGGAAGCGATACAGCGCTTCACTGAAGTATCTCCTTACTTAACAAAGGGGTATGCATTACATTCCCTCTCATATCACCTCGCGGTTGTCATGCTCTTCTCTTGTGTTTAAAAAGGGTGTCTCTAACTGTCTTAGCAACTTCATGATCAGCATTGATCATAGAGTATGTTGATGTGAAGTGAAGAGTCCAAAAATTACACTTTAAACACACTTCACACAAAGTATCACCATGACCATTACCCATCTCTCACTCTGCTCCATTCATCTTTCCCCCCCTTCATCTTTTTCTCTCTCTCTCACACACACACACACACACACACACACACACAGATAAGACATTTGTTTTCCAGGCTATATTCTCACATCAGGCAAGGATGGATATGAGACAAGGCATCCATTATAAGAACTTGATTGGTTCTGTGGTGGCAAACATCACAGCCACACTTAAAAGCATCACCACACATACTCTTAAGCACAAAGTCACAAACACATACACCTCAGTGCTGCCTGGCCCAGCCTCTTTCATAATTTTCTTGTCAAGCAAAGCAAACAGCCTAATGTGAGAGGGCAAGAACAGAGTAAACAGTGGGCAGATTTTAGATGTATTTCTGTAATGGAGTGATTACCCGTCAGTGAGGTACTGCACACGTCTTTTTTTTTTTTTTTTTTTTTACTTACAACACTCAAGTTCAACAGAATCAAAAGGAATCTTCAAATGAGGTATTACAATTTAATTACTAGCATCCTTTGGCAGCTTAGCTTGTTGAAGCACAAGTCAGTCCATTTTGTAACCTTGATGCTATTTCATTATCTGCCCATATCATTATCTATTTTAATGCATCAGCTGACAAAGTGTGTCATTTTTGCTAATGGTAGGACTGCTTTATGACAGCATTGTATATTTTAGTCAGTCCCTCCAGGATTTCGCTGCCTTTTTTTGAGATTGTTGGGGCCCAAAATGCCTGCTTTTGCGGGAGCTTTTGTAAAAGATTTCAATAAAAGTTGTGACGTCTTTTGTATGTTTGTTGCAATGAAGTTGCGGGAGACAGTGAAAGTTTTTTTTTTTTTTTAGTTCTTTAAAAATAAAAAGGAGATGAGAATATAATTACTCTGGGCTGACTTTTCCTAACCTTACCAAAAAGGCTCAGGATGCTGCAAATGTTGATATAATATGAAAATGGCTGGTGGATTTAAGACAAAGAATAATAATTTATTGAATGAATCCAATTTGAACATATGTGTCAGTGGCTTGTTGATCATTGCACTTACAATAACGAGTGTAGCTGTCCTCAATTTAGGTCATTGTGTACGTCTCCTCTCCAGTTTTTCCTGCATCCACCGTGTGTGTTTGTGTGTGTGTGTGTGTGCGCTTCAGTCGCAGGGGGAACTGAGCAGCAGCCCCACCCGCTGCAGAGAGCCGACAGGATTGAAACAGCAGCAGCTTTCAGCGACTTTAGAGTGAAAAGTCGTTACAGCGTACATTGATGTTAAAAAGTATAGAGGTTGGCAGGACGGTCTGAAATGTTTCGCATGGTCTTCCGCTGTATGTTTTGTTGGTCAATCTGAGATGTTCGAGTCACACACGTCTCGTCTTCATATCAGAAACAAGGAAATGAATTTGGCGACGTACGTGTTACGTCAACCCGTTCTCAGAGTCACATACTGACGGCACGCGGGACTGCCGTGATTGGTTGAAGTCGCGGGAAACTCCAGTTATTGGTCAAATTTGCGGAAAAGTTGCGGTGATTGGTCAAAATTGCGAGTCATGCCAAATTCAAGGTGATTGGTTGAATTTGCGTGAATTGGTGCAATCGTGACATCGTGAAATCCTGGAGGGACTGTTTAGTCATAAAGTCAGAAAGAAATGTGATTAAGTACTTTGATTTGCTGCATCAGACAAAGACAGCCAATTCCTGTCTGGTTATTTGACCTATTAGCAGGTTTTAATTGATTCTGTAGAAATATTATTATATCACTTTAAATATTGTCGTTGTAAAAAAAAAAAAAAAAAAAAAAATGACTTAAACTGTGATAGAGGATTTTATCACGGTACTGGACCACACAAGTGTTTTTATACCAAAGCAGTTGTCAGGATTTTGGTCAAACTCGATTAGTATGATGGAAATGATTGCAAAATAGGGTCCAAGATAAAAACAAGGGAGTTAATAACCATGTGGCACAATGTCATCTCACTTTTTCATTTCATTGGGAAGCTTGACTGGGAAGCATGGAATCATTTTGGTCTTCCCAGTTTGTGGCGGCTGCTGTACTGAAAAAGTAATTCTTAGATTTAATAGTATATACGGCAGAGAAAAGCAATGAATACATAAGAGGTTATACTGTGATGCAATGCAAATTAGCCTTTGACTCAATTTGTCGATTGAATGGTAATAGTAAGGCCAGAAAGAGGAGGCAGAAAATGGTATGTGATTTTCCCTACTTGCTTGCATCACACCATGCTAATTTGTGTTTCATGCTCTGCAAATGCAAGCCGAACCACAATTCTTCTCCCCCTCAACCCTGGTACGTTTTTGTTTTTTTTGTACTTTTATTATTTATTTATCCATTTTGTTACTTTAAAAGAATAAACCTCAAACGCTGGTTTTGGTAGTAATGGTGAGAGTAGAACAGCTGTTTAGTAGTCTTTCAAAAGAACTGCCTTTAGCCCAAGTGGCGGCTCACGTTTCATTTTCTTGATATCTGTGTAGCCTTGTGGTTCTCTGCAAAGACCACAAAAAAGTGTGCGAGTAAGAAAAGCACAGTGTAAATGGGCCTCCTAATGACTCTCAGCAGGACTACTCCTTGTATCTTTTATGAGCCAGGAAGAAAGGCGCGCATCATTATACAGTGCCCATCTGAAATCCACCAGCAGCATGATGCTCAACAAAAAGAATCCCCTCCTGGCAAATCGGGCGTAATGGGACACATTAGCGTATCGTTAGCCTGTTAGCGTGCCTGGAGGTCAGACAGTGGCTGCCAAATTCCTGCTGCTGTAGAAAAAGAAGAGCTGACTCTAGATGTCTGTTCATTCATTAAATAATAATAAAACACGAGCGCAGACATATCTCTATGAGATTTTGAATATTTCTTCAGGATTTAGCAGGGATAATGATTAATAAATACATTCACATTTATTGTGTCAAGAATAGACGATCGACCAACTCGGCCAACACTGATAATCAGAAACGTCTCTCAAACTAAGAGCTTCTTCCTCAGAGCAGCAGCTTAGTTCCTCACGCTTTAATGTAGGCAAGGGCAAATGTTAATAAAGTCTCCTGTATGCATTCGGAGCAAATTAATTACTTAGTATCACATTTAAAATAGACTGAATCCTGTACCAGCATTCAATATTAAGTTAATCAGTCTTTGGCAATAATGTTTGGTCATGAAAAATGTAAATGGAGAAATATTGGAGGAATATTCTATTGCTGCATCTATTCTTACAATCTGGGGGGCGGGGGACACGCAACGCATTCTGATGAACGGGTTTGTAGGATATTGTACAAAAAGTTATGCACACTAAAAAAATGTATGATATCCTATGACAATAGGGGACCGCCGGCTGGTCACGTGACATCGGCTATAGAGCTCCATGCTACAGAGCGGCAGTTGCTAGCGGTTTGAGCCGCTACAGAGCTTTGTGACGCGGCTACAGACCGGCTAAGACAGTCAATGTGGTGCGCAGCAAAAAAAAAAAAAAAAAAAACGTGGAAATCATACAAATTACAGTGCTTTTGATAGCTTTTCGAACGTACTTTGTTAGAAATGTCACCAGTTAGGGCTCAGCAAATGTAAGTCTATTAGAGAACTTGAGAGGCTGTTGAAGATGCCCATAACATCAATCAAAGCAAATAATTTATAGTAAGAGTTGCTAATGGATAGTTCAATATGCATCCTAAAGGAATTTGCCTTTATGCATTTTGCCTCCTAATAAGGTTATAATATGTCCCTAAAGATATGACAGAGGGAAGTGTAGGGAAAGTCAGTAATTTGTGGAGGAGCACAAATGATTTACGTCACTGATGACAGCTAGGTAAAAATGTATAGGATGATGGAAGGAAACCACAGCAACAGATGATGTCGATGATGGTCGAGGAAAGAGAAAGATATATGGTTGTGGTCAGGGAAAGGTTAATAAGGAGAAAGTGAGGAAAAGTAATGAGGGCTGTGACGGTAGTAGTAACCTAATGTCATCTGTCACTTATGTTATGGCACACTGTTGATGGGACCGAACCCCAAAATATCATCTAATTTGACTCACCTTCAAAATGATACGCACCATCAGAGGCATCATGCGCTGCATTATGGGGTAATGATTTTTGAATGGTAAAACAAATGACCTGCTAGGTCCCGCAGCACTATGATGCAGTATAGAGTAGCAGATGCTTTGATTTCCAAGGAATGATAAACAACGTTTCAATGCATCACTGTGCAATCTAGTCAGGGGTGAAAGGTGGGAGAGTGGGGAATTGTAAGGCTAACAAGTGCAGGGGCTAGTCAGCAAATAATGGGAAAGTCATATGTGAGAGATGACTATCAATTAAAGGCACTTAAGGCACTAATGATCAGCAAAGGGTTCCTAATGAGGATCTCTGGAAGTCAAGTGCAGTGTTAAGATTCCAGCAGTATGCTAAAAGCCATGAATGCACACAGGCCCACACATCACACTATCAAGGTCATTAGACGCTGTAATCAACTTAGCTAGCGCTATTTCAGGGAGAAACAAAGTTGCTTCAATTTAAAGCAGCGATGGGAAACCATGTGCCCTGGTACAGCAGGTGATTACAATAATTAGTTCCTTCTGTCAGCTAGAAGGCATGCTAATCAGCGAAATTGCCTGGTGTAGTGTTTAGTTGAAATGAAAACCTGCACACTCTTGGCCATTCCCTGTCACACGGTTGCTTATCCCTGCCTTATAATAGAGAATTGAAGACAATGAGCAGATCTCAGCCAGTTCTCTTTTGGCTGTTGCAATATCTACTGATTCAAAATAACGGTTCAAATACTACCGTATAAGAAAATATATATTATATAAAATATAAAATATATTATTGTATACATTTGTATCAAAGGGCCTGTAACACAATATGTCAAAAAGCACTGTTAAAATGCACTATTTAAGCATTACATTTTACATCATGATTCTTCTAGATTTACTTTTGCATATAGGATGTAGATTTCTGCTGTTCACCATATGTTTCAAGCTATAAAAAGCCATCAAAAGCAACACCATATCCCATGCGTATTAGCCACAGAAGCATCATCAAAGCCTAAACTGTAGCAACCAGTCTTTCATATTTGTTAAATGTGAAAGTGGTCATATTAGCTTTTTTAGTTCCTCTCATCTCATTGTTTTACTTTTACCCAGGTAAACGCACTGTACATTACCTGCTCAGCACCAAGCCGAAAAAGCTAGTAACTAGCTTGAATAGAAAGCTGGAAGCTAAATACTTAATAAATAGGGATTGGTGGAGACCAAAGCAGACATTATAGGAGAGTAAATATTGGACTACAAATGCTTTGCTCTGTGTTGTCTACATATGAAAGGCAACTCTTTGCTAACACATTAGCCATACAATGTCTCATGTATGATTAGTGCTGGGCGGAATGACAACATTTTTTGTATTTTTTAAGATTCTGGCGGTTTCATGGTATATCACGGTATTTTCTTTCTTTTGCTTGACTGGCCTGACTATAGGTTTATAATGGCTTATTCTACTCTCAGGAGTACATTGAATATCACAAAAACATTTTAATGTCATCATGTTAAAGCTTTGATTACTAAAAGGTTTGCTTGGCTCCACAACATTATACAATAACATTATATGAAGGAGAATGCATGAAACAGTTACAGAATCTAAACTACTATTGTGCAAACTGCAAATAAACTTAAATCGAATGAATACACAAACAAACAACTTTAACATTGTTTCCATTTCAAAACAAAATAGTTGTAAGATAGTTGTATAAACACTACCTTGGCCACAGGTAAGTTAGGTTGTTGCAGAAAAGTGGGCGACTGAACGTAGCTCCGCTGTCAGCCTCGTTCAGTGTTTGAATAATGTTAGTAGGTTGGCGGCCGTATTTCAACGAGGCAAGACATCTTAAATCCAGTGTTTTAATCATTGCTCTGAACCCGTCTTTCTTAACGGTCTGTAGCGAGACCATAGGTGGATGGTTATTGTGTTCATAATGTTGCTCCGCTGCATGCTTGAAGTGACATGTCTTTAACGGTAGCACGGCCGAGTAACGGTAGCACAGCCGAGTAATGTTAGCGCAACTAAGTAATGTTAGAGCGACGAGCAACAGCAGTGGCTAAATTATGTCAGAATTTTTAGAAACAAAAAACTTCGGAACAACAGACGGCTCCTCTCTTGAGCATACATTGTTCTGGTGTATCTCCGGTCTTTCTCCATCCTCAAACTTTCTTCTCTGTTTTTGAATGTGCAGTAGTGACTGGAGCCTCTCCCAGCTTAACAGACTGTTACGCTACCTGGCTAGCTAGCAGCTATAATGTTACCCAACATGCCGTCCAGTGATGTAAATTTGTAAATGTAAAAGTATTAGTGTAAGAAATTGTTTAAGTCACAAATTGTTGTGTGCTATGGTGTTTTATCCTGTTAAAGAGAGTTAGTTGTGAGTTATTAATTGTTGTGTTATAAAGTTACTACCACGAGTGAGAAGGGTATGCAGTTAACAGGGCTCCCGCTCTCAATTCACTCTCAGATTACTTCAGCCATAGCGCTCTCTGCGGCAATGCACCGGTATTACGGTATATGAAAAATTCACATCATACAGGAGATTAATACCAGTATATGGTATAAACCGGTATAGCACTCAGCATTATGTATGATTATGAAATTTCTGACATTGAGGACTGTGACTTTAGCTGTCCAACAGTGTTTTCCTTTACTTTTTTTAGACAATAATAATAATAATAATAATAATAATAATAATATATACATAGAGACTTTGTTTTCTGTAAAAAGAAAAGGTGAGGTCTAAAGCACATCAGAAAATGAGCAGTGTAGACACAGCACGGATTGAGTGAAGCTCTGTCTTGGCTTTAGGAAGAAAACATTGCCCGGGCAGGAAGGAGCATGATACCACTGACACTGCACACTCTCAGCACCTTTGGCTATTTGATTATCTCCGTAGCAACCTGCTCATGGTGACCCCCATTACCTACCTGGCACACAGGTCAGGTAGGTATTGCGTCAAATAAAATGTACTTCCTGACAATCTCACATACAAGGCCACGGAAAACGTGGAGAGGCTGAAAGAGGGTCGTCAACAACAATGGAACCATCTGTGCATATATGGGATGATTCAATCATGAGCTGCACTGCTACATACGGTATTGTCCCTCCAAGATGTCTGTGTTGAGATTATTGATATTTTTGAAATATTTATTTGTACTGTAGGGGCATTGAAAGCAGTTGACGTCCTGAATTGCAAATGTCATTTCCCCATCACTCTTCACTCTTCTATCCAGTCTTTCACATGGTCAGTCTACCACTAAATTCAGTAGCTACAGATTAAAAAAAAACATACAAGGATTTGTAATAATACACATCTTTATGTTGACAGTTATGCAAAGGGATATCGTCGCATGGTTTTTAAAATTAAATTAAGTGAACAGCAGATTTACAGATGCAATGGTGTGTTTCTCTGAGGACCTGATGGCTAAGCTGATCCTGCAAAACCTTTAAAACATGTCTATTCACAGAGACCAAAACACATTGATATATCAGCCCAGCTGTGTTATTAGTTGGGCTCTAGCACAGACAACTATCTAATCTTCTAACGAATTTCTAGAAGATTACACACACGCAAGATATTTTTATCATCTCTTAAGATTTATATGTCATGCTTTGTTTGCCACTGTAGTTTTGCCAAATTGACCAGAAGACAGAAATCTCCAGGATTAACACTTTGATCTAAATACAGAGAATGACAACTTTACTTAAATTACCCACAAGACTCATTAGCTTGAACTTCTGACCTGCAGTGCCGCCCCAGTTGTGAAATTTGGGGCACACTGGATAGTTGGAATTTGGAGCAACAACATGGTTTGTATTTGGCCAGACCTGTGAAGGTAATGTCTTTGATCCAGAGCTGATTGTGTCTGTGTAAGAAAACACTCCTCTCCATTACTTTTTCATCTGAGGTGTGAGGCTTTGCCATGTTCAACAGAATGAAGGCATAATTATGCATCAAATGCCAACTGAACTATGTGGCTCCCTCTGTTGGTCGCCGAAGTACATATTGTAAATTTGTAAGAAACCTAGATACTGGCATCATTTCAGGCAGATCATTTTCAAGACCAGTACTTGCGTTAATGAGAGCAAGCCCCCCTGAGAAAAATAGAAAGTGTGATTTTGTAGATGCCAAAAACTGTAATTTCTCAACTAGGAAAATCATTTTAATAGTGGTATTTTTCACCCCGCTTCCCTTGGCAAAGTAAAAGCGTGACTGAGTATGTCTGTGTCATTTGGTCATGTGGGTGTTTTGGAATAGAGTGCAAGCTTTCACATATCTTGCAGGTTATTTTTTCATTCACTCAACTGTGTTAAAGAAATGGTAAAAATATACTCCATGCATCAGTTATAATGTTTCTCTCATAATAACAATGTTTTGAAAATATCCCTCCACAGTTCACAATGGATGATGTTTCTCCCGAACTGTAAAATTAAGTAATTGTCGCTTGCGTGTCATCTCAATGGTAAATAAGACTTTTCCGTTCATCTGTTTGTTTTGCATGCCTGTTAGCTCCCAATTCATCATTCTTCAAACGAAACATTAAGCCACACTGCATATCATTCTGCCTTATGCTTCAAGATACAGTCACACCCAATACAACTGCCTAAGGTATTACATGCTCTGACTGATGATGCAGTAAATGTTAAAGTAGCAGAAAAAAAAATTGTTGTATCTAGTTACTGAACTGCGATGATGAGCACAGACAATGATCTTAAAATCAAACAGAAATTGGGCCAGGCTTGGAGACGCACTTTCAACTTATGCGGTGCGCTACTGACCGCAGCACGTCATAATTAAATATCAGGTTAAACCTTTCTATATGTAGGGTAGTGGAGTCAACATGGTCTGGTGGCCTAAGGAGACTTCAAATCACTACCAGGACTCCAGTTGTACCATACAGTGTTCAACAAACTGAACTGCAGTCATGGCCCATCCATCAGGCTCTCAGGAGAAGTCCCTAGCACCCTCCCACACCTGCCAGGGACAGGCCTTCCTGCGGTTGCCTCTCCTCTTCCTCCTCCCACTAGCAGCAGGGCAGGCAGTAATTAATTTCCACATTTTAACTGGGAGGCAAAACGCTAGCGTCCTGGGACTGAGGCGCATGCCACCAGCCTACATTCTGGATTCAAGGGATTAGGATAATTAGCCCCCGGAAGAGTGGGCAGACAGATGGAGAGAGGAGATGGTGGCACATCGTGGCCGGGGAGGCTGATCCCTCCTGTTCTTTCCTCTAGTTTATGGAAGCAAAGAAGCTGTAAACAATAGTTTTCTAACCAAGGAAGAGTAAAAAAAAGAAAAATCTAAACACAAACAGATTGCCAAATACTTTTGCCTCAGGATAATCCATCTGATATATATATATATATTTTTTTATTATACAGCACATTATTTTGGCAACATTTCAAACTGGATTCCTCTGCTGTGGAGAACATATCTTGCTAACTTGTTGCAAATATACAAGGGAGAATGTGTTGGTGATATTGTTGGTGATTGTGTGCACATCTGTTTATAGGCGCAAGTAAGGAAGCACTGTTATTTCTCAAAATGGGTGCCTGCTAATGTGTGTGATGGTTGAGTGGGGCGTTTTGACAGCAGCTCTGCTCTCTGCTCTGCTCAGGCACCAGGATCCCTCAGTCACTTAATGAAAAAGAGAGTGGACTTGTTGCAAGTCACTGATGCAGAAAACAGATTAACTCAGCTGGGCTGTACTTTCCCAATATCATGTACAACAAAAGCATCACTGTCAAGTGGTGGTGGGCATAAGGAGAGTAAGCAGGAGGGATCGAGGATAGGTTTATAGTATATACTCTATATTGGGGTTGAAATCACAATATTAAAACAAGTTCACATTCACTTGCCATTAACTCTGTTTCACACAATACATTAGAACAAACTCTTCACATGCGCAAAACACAAACTTAACGCACATTTTCTTAAACTATGATTAAATCTTGCTCAGAATCATTCATTTGGACACAATTGTGTGAAGTGATAACACAATGTTTATATCACCACAGGATTAAGGGTTATGTCCATAGCAACACAATGTATTAGTCGATTTATTCAATCAACAAGAAGACTGAGACACAACAGTTTTGAAAACTGATTATTTGTTTATATCATTTATCATAAAGAAATGCTAAAATGTTCCAGCTTCCAGATTATTGAAAATAATTGTCAGTTGCCATGTTCCACAGCATTCATAGGTTTTATATGTTTGTAATGCCTGCCATTGGATGGCGCTTTATACAAACACATACAGCTCTGGAAAACACATTAGAAACACAAATACAATAAAATGTATCCACATATCGACTCCCCAGACGTTTGTCCGAAGAAGGTTTTACTGAAGGGCACCTTACAATTCCCTATAGATGAACCTTAAGTTACTGAGCCTAAAACCTTAAGAGGTTTCATTATGTCATGGTGGTAGCCTGGCCATGTAGGTATTTAGTGATGGGAGTTTAAACCTGCATTAACTGATTTTTTTGTCCACTTGTGGGCAGTGCAACAAGGTGTAAACACAACATTGACATTTTAGCACACACAGTTGGTCATTTACACATCCAGCAGATATGGATTTTTAGTTGTGTTTCTGGCCACTTGACAAATGTAAATGCTCCACTATATTCCCCAGCTTGTCGCAAACTTTGTCTGTTGGGTAGGTAGTGTACAGTGGAATAGAAAAAACATTTTCCCCAAAAAACAGCTACCTACTGTTGTTGAAAATGGGATTGATGAGAGTGGACCAGCAGCTTTAAAACCAACTTGCCTATGGTCCCTCAGTGGCTAGAAATGGCGATAGGTGTAAACCGAGCCCTGGGTGTCCTGCTCTGCAGAAAATGAAAGCTCAGATGGGCCGATCTGGAGAAAGGGGAGGTAACCTTGCTCCTTAAGGAGCAAGGTTACCTCCCCTTTCTCTGCTTTGCCCGCCCAGAGAATTTGGCCTGCCAATGAGAAAGAGAGAGACATCATGGCTTTCAAATGAGCAAAGTGGCAGTTGGTCAAGGCCACACCCCCAACCTCCACCTTGCCCCCCCCCCCCCCGTCTCTCCTCCTCAATAGCTACAGAGACAGAAATAGCACGTACTAAGGAAAGCTCATTGTGGGACTGGCTCTAGTGGCTGTAATTCTGCTCCAAGGCTGAATTTCGGGTAAGAGACTTCAGATATAGTATTAGGGGACCACTAAGGTCTATATAAAAGCATCCAAAGAGCACCATGTCATGGGACCTTTAATATAAACACTGATTCATGCAGATTTAATATTAGTACATTTGATAAGATATTTTAACTCATGATTTAGGCTAACTATTTAGTTTCTTGTGAAAAAGCAGCTTAAAATCTAAACTGTTAAACTATCCTTTATATATAAATTATATATAAGATATAAGGGATAACAATAATTACTCAAGCCATTACCTTTACCTTCAAATTCCCCATTAGCATACTGTAGAAGCATCCCTGACAATACTAATGTTACATACCTCTCTGCATGTGTATGCCTTAATGATTTGTGACAGCTTTGGCCATATCTTTTCTCCCTAAATGTGTTTTGGTGCTTTTTGTTCCTTTTGCTCAAGATAAGTACAGAAAAAAAAAAAGTGACGGCTAGCTCCGGAGACTCCAGCGCAGTGGTGCACTATGTCTGAGGCTGGCATCTGACAGACCGCAATAGGGTGCCTGCAATTGTGAATGGGCTCGACTAGCGAGGGGGGGCTGGCAGTGTAGGAGGGGAGCAAGCAGTACAGTGAAGGCTTTTGACAGGTAGACAGCAGGTGCGAGTAAAAAGGATATACTTGTTCCTGTGATGATCGGGCTGTATCACTCCAAGTGTCTGTCTGATATCATGTTTTTTTTTTTTTTTTTTTTTTTTTTTATAAATCAGTGGTCAGTTCTCTCTCTATTCCTTTTAATTTAATGTAATAAATCCATATATTCTTCCTGTTCAAGTGGCATGCTTTATAGATTTCAAGTTGCACTTTTAAAATGTCAAAGTAAAGGTTTGTTGTTCAACAGTAATTGTAGCGTCCTGGTGCAATAACTCTCTCAGTCTTTCAACTATATTGGATAAAGGAGTGAATGAAAAACTGCCTTTGAGGTCATTGAAGTGCTACTGTTTCCATGCTGTAGACTCATATAATTAGAGTTCACTCTGGAGTTAACAGTTTCACATGAATTTATTCCTGTCCAGCTTGACTCTTAATCAAGTTGACCTTCAGTTTGTATTAAATTCACATGTACCGCAGCTACTTCACTGTAAAATAGGACTTGAAAATGTGATGGTTATTTTGAAAGACCTAGCTGCAAGGATTATGTGCTAACTATTTTTTCAGTAAGGTTATGTTTGATAAAGAAATTGCTCTTTGATTTGTACAACAATGCTGACCATGTAATGAATATCCACTCTCTTTAAGTGTGAAGTACATGCTGACCCAAGCATTTTCCCTGTCTTAATTTTGTTTTGCATGAATGCTCTCAAAGGCAAATAAAATCTGCTGTTAGTGTCAAATTTCCTACAGTAACTTCACTTCAGATATTAAGGCTAAATGTGGGTCACCAGAAGGAGAGACAGGTGGGTGCTGAGCAAGCTTAATTGCTTTGTATCTCTTTAGGTTTGAAGGGGAAGAAGGTAAACGTGTCCTCCCTGTGCTTATTAGTATAAAATAAAAAATAAATAAAACTTACAGGAAAACATGGCAATACTAGATTTTTATCAGGACACATAAAAACATGATCATCTAATATCCTGTGTAACACACCAATCGTAAATCTCTTCCCAGAAGATAAAGAACATCTAGAGCACATGTATCATTTCCATTTGCTCCAGTCTAAACTTAGCTATTTTCATCTTTTGGGAAATACATACAGAATTGGTTCTTTGTCTCAACAACAACAACACCTGGCAGAAACAAGAAAAAACATTTAGATTCTGCACACCAGACCATAGATTGAAAGAAGAATAATTATGTCCAAATTACCTGGTAAGCAGTCATTTAATTTTCCTTGTCACATTGAATAAGGATTAATTTGCAGGCAAATATTACACAATTAATTATTGAATAACTCATCTCCCAAGCCAAATTAATCTTGAAGATTGATGGCGTGGATGTAACCTGTGATCGGAGTAACATATTTCATGAGTCATTGGTGGTGCGCGCATTCACAAGAGCATTACCAAGTGATGACTTGATTTCAACTGACTGTCCCCATTTGAATCCAGGTTATAAACAAACAGGGGACGTCGGTTCGGCAGTAGACCGAATTATGATTGCAGAGTCACTCAGCTTTTTAATTAAGTCTGTTAACAGTTTATGACAGTGCCTGACACATTATGCATCACATGTAATGACTCATGAACCATTCCTTACTGATTCCTCCAGACACCCGGAATTATTTAGTGCAGTGTCCTTTAAAAGTTGACAGAGGCTCCCTTGATGTCTGGGATCTGGACTCAGTGATGCACAACAGTTATGAAGCTCTACAACTTGATTTTCTACAGTCTGCCATGCCCCCTCAGAAAACTGTAACAGGGTATTATGGACAAGGTAGAGCAGTTCATATTTTAGTTTCTTCAAACATCTTAGCGCTTCAGGCCCTCTCTGCCTTGAATGACAAAATAGGTCCTTGACTCCATTTACTCACTGGCTTTGCGGTATCTCTGCTGTAACATTCCAAGTACTGCCGTTGGAGTGACTGTTACTAAACTGGTGCCGTGCAAAAGTCTTTAAGGAGGCAAGTTTATCATGGTTGTTTCTCTGTGTGCTACTCCTCTTCTTGCCACACTGTTGCCTCTCTTTAGGCCAGGCGTTATGATTGCTTCGGTCTCTTGATCCCACAAGCACACTTGAGATTGGACAGGCGTATTTAGTAGGTGCCTCTGCTGGCATATGGCCATTATTATACTGCGTTAGATTTGGATAAGAAAAGAACTTTTCTCTCTCTCTGTGTTGCAGGCTTTAGGGCAGAGTCCCACCAAGTTTCATGGGTGTCCGCAATAAATAGCCAACATTGCAACAGCATTCACCAACCTCCCACTTTTACTGTATATGCTGCGTTTTGCCAAACACGCTTTTAGGTGAAATGTAATTGCTCCTGGATTATGATCGCTGGCAACGTTATTGTAGTACAGGAAGTGCTACATTCATGGTGGCCGTACAAAAACATGACTTTGACACCAGACACCGGGGTTTGAATCCTGAATCCTGCACGTGGTTGGGTTTAGGCAACAAAAGCACTTTGATTAAAGCCAACAAATGCAGTGAAGAAAAAGACTACAAGCTAATAAACTTGGATGTAAACAATGTACATTACAAAATCAGCTCTCCAAGTGTTTTTACGAGGAAAGAAATGCAATTGAGGTGTTTGTTTGACCTGAAGGAGAGAGAAACACTGAATGTAGACCCACATTTTATTTGTTTACTGGAAAAGTTCCACAGGGCACATTTAAGTTTGGGGAAAAACTATGGTTTTGGTTACTTATTAAACTACGTTTTGGGACTTTTTAAATATGTAACCAAAACAACAATCTTAATCTAACCTTAACTTAGCTGTGATTGCCTAAACATAACCAGAAAAGAGTTCTACCGATTGATATTGTATTGCAAAAGCGGACATTGTAGGAGACCAGTGAACATTTTAATGATACATTTACAGTAGTATCAACCTTTGACTAGGTAGATTTAATTAATAACATTTCCTTAAAGGTGCTCTAAGTAATGTGACGCGTTTTTTAGGCTACAACATTTTTTATCACATACAGCAAACATCTCCTCGCTATCCGCTAGCTGACCAGCTCCTTCTTCTCGGTTATTGGCTGGAACACTGTTTGTTATGGTTCGTGGGGCTGGTTGGTGCAGTTTGTGGAGCCTGGGCTGTCTTCAGAGACCGCGTTTTTTTACAGTGTGTTCAGGGGACAGGTAGCTAGCTGATAGTGAGGAGATGTTTGTTGTATGTGGCGAAAAATGTTGTAGCCTAAAAAACGCGTCACATCACTTAGAGCACCTTTAATATGTTGATACAAAATGTAATTTGGGCTGCATTATGCTTCTTACTATTATTACGTATTGGCTGTTGGATATTAGTGTATATAAATGTAAATGTTAGGAGGGGGCTATTGTGGAGTCTCCTATGGAATCTTCTCTGTGTTTGTATGCAAATGCATGTGTCTTGTACATTTGCATATGTATGTCTGAAACGTCATCCTGCCACTTACTGTAGGAGCACTGATATTTCTTATTCTATCTAATCTGTCCAATCATTAAAAATATCTTGATTTAGCTCTCATTCATATTCTTGAAAATGCATTTTGTATGGACAAGCTGCAACCTCTGCAGTTAAATAATGGAACAAAAACATACTTGGTTTGATAAGTAACAGCAGCTATAGAAAAGCTTGAGTGTGAAAAGAAGAAATATGGGATTAAAAACATGACCTCGATTTGACACCAAGCCACAAGCATTGTGGTGGCCAGACAGAAATTGCAGCGTGTGCAGTTATTTTCTGAAACCTTTTATTAGTAAAAGCCTCATAAGAAAAGCTGTTAGCCAGGTGGTTTCAGCAGGTAATGAACTTGTCAGCTCTGAGGTTTTAGAGTTTGTTGGCTTTGTTGTTTTTTGTTATTATTCAATTCAGCACCTCGGTCGCTCTTTTCACCCAATGCATTTCTCAAGTCTCCGCTTGGCCACTTGTTTTGCACAAGGAACACATTTTACCTTCTCCCATTGGACCAAAAGTATCAAATTGCCTTTCATTCAAAGTAAATAATCAGCTCCCATAATGCTCCTACTGTGTACTCCCACAAAAGCTAAGCAGCCAAAATGTGGTTGTAGCAAGGGGATTTTCTATTCTTTTTCAACAGCCTATCAATAGTATTAGGCCTACCAGATAAAACCACTGAAACTTGACTGCACAAGAAGATGAGGTTAGTATGAGGTATGGATTTGCCTCAGTCCTTTTTCACTTCATTTGAGATGTCTTGCCTTTTCATTTGGTAGATGAAAATGCCCTCGGCTCAGGTAGCATACATTACTTTGCAGTAGGAGGGATGACGTTTTTATAATGTTGTGTATGGCCTTGTGATACTTTAAAGCAAATTCATGTAAAAAAGAAGAGAGATCTACTGATTATGTGATGAGTGCCTGACCGTGTAGTACCATTGCACCTTAACAACACAATGTGCCAGGATTTCTCTCTAAATGGGTTGGAAATACAATTAAATGTACAACAAATAACAGCATCACATTATAACATTAAAAGGAGAACTCTGATCGCTATACTTATGTGAGTACGGTCGATAAAAAAAGCTCACTTTGCTAAAACGGCAATTATGGGGGCATAAGATAAATAGTGCCTTTGTGCCTCTTAACGGACACAAAATGCAATTAAAATGTCTGTGCAACATGAACGGGGCTCTTACCTGACAACAAGATGTGTTTTCAACTCAGACATCCTGTCGCTAGCTTGCCCTGCTAGCTGCTAGCTGCCGTCCGGGAGTGCGTTCAGCCCGGTTCAGCCAGGCTTCTGTAGTAATCATCACGCAGAAGTTCCGTGTGTATATGTAGCTCATCTATTGTGTGTGACATGGATCTGGCATTGGTGAGTAGGAGTCTTTGCAGTGGCGAACTGTGTGGTAGTTTCCTTAGCCGGGTTAGCAGGCCCATCAGGCACCCTTGCCTCTGCTTCCTCCCCACCTTCCTCGCCTCCCGCGGCCGACAACAATCCAATGAGTGCTGGCTGATCTGGCGGATGTCCTCCTCCATCACATGTGTATAGAGATCAAGATTAACGTAAAAATTGCCCGGAGTTCTCCTTTAACCAAAGCCAATAATAACTGTCAATAATATTGACTTCTGGGATAGTTTCAGCAGCTGGGGAAAGGGTTAGGGTTAAAAGTAGGGTTGGGTACCATTCACATTTTTATTGGTAACAGTACAGATACCTGAAATTCAGTTACAGTACCAAACGGTACCTTTTATCGGTACTTTCCCTCGGTAAAAACAAATTCAGTTGTAAAAATAATTCCAAACCTATTTATTCTATTAACTTAGAACATTGTTATTTATTTTAAACATTTTACACTCGAAACAAAATAAAGAAAAATTAAATTAAATTAAATAATTATTAATTTCTTACTCACTGTAACTTTTATTCTTGTATTTGTATATTATTCTATTTGTTTCATTTTCATGATCGTTTTTAATTGCTGTTGTTTTATGTAAAGCACTTTGAATTGCCTTGTTGCTGAAATGTGCTATAGAAATAAAGTTGCCTTGCCTTACAACCTCAGCCTGTCAGTCACCAGGGCATAGAAACCACTGTTGTGCCCGCCTGTCTCAGAGGAAGTGTAACATTAACAACAGCACCGCCACCGCTTACGCCTCACTAATACTATCATATCGCAGCAAACTGTGTCTACTTGAAGTTTTGAAAAACTGTAACCATACTTGCAACCATTTTATTGGCATTGCTGTGACTCACTGTGACTTAAACAAAACTGCAGAGACATCATAGTTTGCTCGAGTTTACTCCGTCTGAACCTCTGTGTGTGCGCGCATGAGTGTGTCGGAGCCCCGCTTTCTGTCAACATGCATAGAGGACAGATAAACCCACGCTTTCGCGCTCTCAGGTGGCCACCAGCCTGCTGGGACTGGGGTTTGTGCAGGCTGAATTTGAGTTGCTACAGCCGCTGACTGAAGGTCTCCGGAGCTGCCAACCGTCTCCTAGCAGTGGGGAGTGAGGCAAAGGGACCGCGTGGTGCACTAGCTCAGCTCTATATCAGCACCAAACCATCCACTCAGCTTTCCCCCCTCTCCCTGGTCAACTGTCTGCATGACATTGAAGCCTGGATGTAAACCAAACTTCTCAAACTGAACAGTAATAAAACAGAGCTCTTGGTTGTTGCCCCCAAAGTGCTGCTTCAGAAGGTTGGAGATCTCATCCTGGATGTTGATGGGTGTGATTAGCAACCATTTTGACAATCAAAATTGCTAAGAAATAAATGTTCATATTCAAAGTCCCAGCTTCTCCAATGTGAGGATTGTGTTGTTGTGTTTTGGACTGTTTGTTGGACACAACACAATATTTGATGAAGTCACCCGTGGCTCTAGAAATTAGCTATGGATATATATATTTTTTTACTATTTTCTGACATTTTATAGACCAAACCCATAATCAATTCATGAGAAAATAATCGGCAGAAATTAAATAATGAAAATAATTATTAGTTGCAACCCTATTAACATCACATTTCCGAAGTTTATTGAACATTTCTAAACAGAATACACTATGAATTGGCAAAAATAAAACTGTGGCTCATATATGAATAATGAGAGCAACATTATCACTGAATGACAGACAGCCTTAAGTGAGCATTTAAACAAGGTCAAGGACGTAATAATAGCAGGCTTCATTGGAAAATAAAAATCATAGAATGAAGTTTACTAAAATGTCTCATGTTCCAAAAAGAGTACTGATTGCTTTACTTGACCTTGCTGAACTGGAGTGACAATTTCAATTATTTACCACACATTTGCATGCCCTATAAACAATAACATTCTCTATTTATATCTCACAGTAGATTTCTTTATTTAGTATATATTAAATTCAATTTAATTGTATTTATAGTATCAAATCATAACCTCAAGACACTTTACAGGTAGAGTAGGTCTAGACCACACAATATAATTTACAAAGAGCCAACAGTGGTGGGGAAAAACTTCCTTTTAGGCAGGAACCGAGTTGTGAGGAATATATTCCACAAACAGTTTCTAGTCCCAAAACTTTCCTGAAGTGTGATTGTAAATCGTTATTCCAGACAGGTCACTATTTCCACTGTGTTTTTCAGGTGAGTGACCAGACATGATGCACAGCCTGTTGTATAGGCGATTCACAAGGTGCACACATGTTATGTGTTCTTTCAACAACAAAGTGTTGGCTGATTGTCAGTACTCCACACGGAGCTGCTTTAGCTGGATGCCATGTCCATGACAGGGTTTAAAGCAAACAGTGAAGACAATTTATGCTGTGCAGCATGTGTGACCATTACTCAGAGGACGAACTTGTGTGGAGGAAGTGATGTGAGAAAACAAGTTGTTGTGTTGGCCAGAAGATGTTGGCAAAAAGATAGCACTGCTGTAGGATGCCTTTCTAAGTCTTTCCTCAAGTCATCTTAAAATAATAATTTTTTTTCCAAATCAAATATTATAAACATCTTATATTATACATTTAGTTTGATAAGGATTGATATGAGAAAAATCAGGAATAGGCTACAGTTATGTTTTTATACAGATGGTCATACAGATTATCCAACACAAAGCTTAGTAAAAAGATTAAACTTTGCTCATTTTGAGATTCTTTAAATACTGTATGCCACACAAGGTTGAGATGCTTGACAACAAGGCTTTTGAATTATTTTTTGTGAAGATGAACATCTTCAATTCTAGATAACTTCAGTGACCTTCAGGCTGGAATTTGATATGTGATGTTTTAGTAACATATTTTGATTTATGTCCTCTGAGGGCATTTCCATGAAGCAGAGATACTGCAAACACATGGAATGCTAGAAGACTATAAACAATGTATTGCAGCATTTCATTTTCAAGGGCACATTGCGCTGACAATCAAATATTTTTTTTAGTGTACAGTATTTAAAAGAGGAAAACAAATGACAAAAATCCCAAAAAAAAAGAACACAGCATTGCCCTAAGACTTTATCAGTGCGTGTGTAATGAAACAGATACTTAATGGGTTTATTCAAAATGGCCTAATGGTGTTTTTGGTCTGCGTCCAAAGATACTCACAGAGGCAATACAGGATAATTTAGACATTTAACTTTAGGCCGTATATTTTTGTCAAGGGCACTGATCTCATTAGAATTATTCCCTTACGCCACTGACTGACGTTTCTTTTTGTGCTTTGGCTTTTTGACTCACATGTGTTTTCTTGGTTTCGATTTCACCGCGATCGATAGTGCGAGGGAACTTGGCACTATGAACAAAGATCAGTGATGAGACTCGTTGCACCTTTCAGAGTTGACCAGATCAGGTAATGAGGAAAGTCCCTCAGGATGTTAATGAAGACCATTAAGCACTCATGTGTGAAACTACTAGGAAGCCAGCGTGTTAAATCGTAGCAGCCAAATTAAAATTCACTGCACATGGCACTGGAATGTAAATATCCTGCCTTTGCAAGGATGAGCTGGCCTCCTTCTCTGTGCTCTAATCGGCTTTGAAAAGACGGTGCAAAGTGCTTAGGAATAATGCTTGTGCTCTGTGATAAAACAGGCAGCTTTTATTATAAACCTACAATAGTCAAGCCATGTTTGAAAAAGAACTAAAATATAAGCTCTGCACATTTTGTTCTCCACACTAAGAATAAATGTCTCTCATTCAGAACACGACGTGTACGCAACAGCTTTCTCACATGATCTTAAAACTTTGTCTTGTCTTATCATCCCCAGGACATCTTTAAGGTGTCTGGAATCAGTTGATTGATAAGTGTATTTAACAAGTGGGTTTTGAAGTGGAGACCATAAAAAGAAAAAATAGTCCTTGTACACCTGTGTGAGTCAAATATAGATCTATCTTGCCTTGTCTGTTTCATGAAACTACTGTACACGGCTGGTCATGGATAGTGTGTTTAACAAGAAAGGTTTCATGTAGGCTGTCAATCATATCCGTGCAGTCAAGCATGTTGATTTACATACAGTCATGAAGGAATGTGCTTTGAAGCTGATCATTAAGGATGTTTTTTTGCAGTTTTGAGCTTTGAAATATAATATATTTTACTGCAGTGTCTTAAAATGAAAAAAGTCTACCTGTAGTAACTTAAATTTAGATTCTATAAATGTCCAATTTCGTTCAGATGGTATCAGTTAATGTCCCTCGGTTCACTGGTCCCTCGCATTCATTGCTCCGTGCTCTCTGCTAATCCTCATGAGTACATGGCTCCTTCTACGTGCCCTGAGGGGAACAATCTCCCTCCTCATAGCACCAGAAAAGTAGAAGAATGTGGATAGAAATGAGCGCCCAGGGCTTCAATTCAGATGTGTTAAGATTGGCCTTGTAGCAGAGGATGTGAACGCTCTAACAGACACAGTGAATTTCCATTTGAGTGCCTCCTGTCCCAGAAACTAGCCAGAGGTGTCCCAAATGATCTGACCTGCACCTCCCCCTCATTTGTCTACATTACCTTTGCATGTGTGGTCCGTCCAATAATAAGTGGGGCAGATTTATATTTAGCAGCACCTGCAATGACTTTGAAAAACAGGGTGACTCTTGTCCTCAGACCCTTGTGAACCCCTCAGCTCAAGGCCCTTATTCGTCTCTATGAAACATATTTGAGCTGTATTTCTAATTTTGACGTTAATCAAGTTTATTTTAAATATTGAAATGTCTGCCCCTTTGTCATTATTTGGGTTAAATTCAAACTGTGTATTTTTCTGTATTGCAATTGAAAATGAAATAAAAGCCTGAGATGTTTACTGCCTTTTACGAACGTAAGACAAGAGATCATAAAAAGATACTTATGTCCTGTTTTCGTTATGCCCCTGGCAAAAGACACTCATTTCTGTTGGTGGGGGACGATAATAGCACTGTCAAAGAGTTTTATATGTTACTAAACTCAAACTGTTGTTTCAATTATGTTAAGCATTAAAGCAACTAATTGGCTGTCAAAACTGCATGGTGATAAGGTTGCCCAAATTAAAAAAGGCCTTTCCCTTTTAGTATGGACTTTGAAGCAGCTTGCAGGGATAAACACAGGCCTTGATATTAATTGCACCTTAAGTTGTAAAATCTATTTCAATTACACCACACAATTTTTTTGTGACCCAGAGTAGTATCTAACATTCCACTTTAGAGACTGCATCCAACTGTGGTGCTTTAACCTTCAGGATGAGTCAATTGGTGTGCAACAAGTTTGTGACAGTAAAATTAAAAGGCCCCTCCAAAGTGCAACTAATGAAAATACAGCCCTGGAGTTCCCACGTGACAATATTACAAATAATATGAACATAAAACTATGGTGAAGCCTTGAGGCTAAAGGCTATTACACTCAGCCTTCAGTACTGCTGTTTCACTGAAAATCCTCTCATTATATTGATTTTAACAAACAGTAACATACAGTAATGAAAGGAATGAAAAAAAGTTATTCAAATTGCTCTGCACATTTGTTAGTAACTTCAAACTGTCAGTATTGGCCTTTCTGTTACCAACTTCTTCGAAGGACATACAAAAACAAAAAGACATCAAACCTATGAAGGTAGTATGAGAATTGTGAGAGTAGTTGTCATAATACCAAAATGTTGACTTTGATACCAATACCAAGTTAAGTATCACGATACACAATATCGAAACAATACCTGAAACTGAAAAGCTACTGTTTCGATTCTCGACCTAATAGATCACAAACCAAATGTCCACAAGGGCCAAGCATGTTCAGATTCACAGTTTATTATCAACCTTGTGACACTGTGTGATTGCTGAACAAGTCTCAAACAAACCTGTTTTTTGCTGGATCTACAAGTCAGAAAAACTTAGATTTAGTGTCAAAATGTACTATATGTATGTAAAATGAACACCTTGGACTTGTAAGGTAAGGTCTGATATTTATCTCAGTTTTAACAGTAAAGAAAATAATAGCCACATCTCTCATTGGAGTGAATGGAGCGTGGGCCCACTCTAGTCTCCATCTTTATCCTTCCCATCTTTGGGGTAATTTTGGGTCAACGGAAGGGTAGGCTGACTTGTGATTGAATACTTGTTGGTTCACTTTAACTTTGCAATTAAAATAAAAGCACCCAATGCACATACAGTATGCTGTTGCAAAACCATGAGACCCACAAAGTGTACAAAATACATTTACAAAGAAATCCTATTTAATTTTGATTTCATACATATCAGGGCAAATTGCTAATCTATGGTTATGTGTATTGGGTCAAATGCTAATATATTATGTATTATACAGTAGACCTGTCCTGCAAAATGCCAATGTATTATTTTATGAATAGTTACAAAATGACAAACCGTGATCCTACCAAAATGCCATTTCCACATAAACGTTACTCTAGCAACCAGGGTGGGAAATTAGCACCAGCCAATGGCGGGTACTTTTTCAAAAAGTGGCGGGTGACTTTGCCTTGTATACCTGCCACAGTGGCTGGTGATTGTAAAACATTCCTTGTAACGGATTGGACAGCTTTTGGCAAAGAATGCTGTTACTAAGTAACAATGCACAACGCTTATAGGAGTCGCGTTACGGGACTGCTAATGAATCCCCAACATTTCCTGATTTTCCTGCTTCATAATAAAGACATTCAAATACCAAAATAATGGAGGACTTTTATTGTGAAGAACTTATAGGAAATAAAACCATTCACAGCCGGGGCTTTGACCACGCATGGTCGAGTAGTTTTCAGCGCTAGTCCGTGGCACCATGTAGCTGAGCTGAGGTACAGACGAAAGGAAAATTATCGGTTAAAAAAATGTGGCGACAAGAGGCCGCGGTGTCAGCAGTAGCTATGGATGTACAAACTGTTGAGGGCGAAGTAAAGAAAAACAGAAGGTACTTTTCAAACAAGTGGCGCATTGACAAAACGTACAGCGAAAGACCGTGCAAAACATTTCAGACCGTCCTGCCAATATGTATACATTTTAACATCAATGTACGCTGTAACGATGTTTAGGTCGCTGAAAGCTGCTGCCGTTTTAATCCTGTCGGCTCTCAGCTGCTCAGTTCTACCCCGTGACTGACGACACACACACACACACACACACACACACACACACACACACACACACACACACACACACACACACACACACACACACACACACACACACACACACACACACACACACACACACGGTGGATGTAGGAAAAACCAGCTACGTTGGTTGTTGTAAGAGCAATGATAAGTTAAAATCCAGTCAAAGTCCTTTATCAAACCCTATGAATGTGTGTCCCAGGCCAAGAAAGGAAATTAACTAACAATGTAAAGATCAACAAGCCACTGACACATATGTTCAAATTAGATATATAATATAATACATAAATTATATTAATAAAATATGTATTAATAATAAAAAAATATTTATTGAAGCAATTCAAAATATGCTAGTGCACTTTTATAAATTTGAATTCCGGAAAAAGTGGCTGGTAAAAAATATAAGTGGCAGGTAAAATTGGGCATCCACCAGCCACAGTGGCTGGTGGGCAAAAAAGTTAATTTCCCACCCTGCTAGCAACCCAATTGTATTTTCTGTTTTAGCCAGGGGCATTGTGTTCACAATGAGCAATGTGATGTTCGCTAAATTTACATTGGGAGTGTGCCGTTTTTACTGGCCATTCTGTCTGACACTATGGAGCCACTGCAGTTTAGATGTGACATGTAGCATATTCATTTTAAAAATCATCAAAGTGAGAACCTCAAACAACTATAGCTCAAAGCTGCAGTGGGTATAATGCAAATAAATGGCAAAATTTGAAGTGAGACCTCTTCCTGTAGCTCTCCCTCTTCCCTCTCTGTTGCATAGACAATGTGCAGAACAGCCAATAGGAACGCATTCTTTCTCTGAAATGACCTGTGAGTGGCCAGAGTCTCCCGTCACGGCTAGAATATCTACAAGCCTGAAAACAGAGTCAAGAGGAGATGTAGAAGTCTGGTTTTCTCTCAGACCACTTGAAAACAACATGCTGAAAGATTGTTATGGAATACTTGTCCAATGATGCCAACAATAAAGTGCCTACCACAGCTTTTGTTGTTTTTGATACTCACATTTTCTAAAATGCTTGTCATGCAATTTACAGTACAGGGTAGGCCTGACATTGATACGTTACGCTACTGATACGCTACGTATCTCTCATAATTTAGCAGCTCATCTCCATCCAGCTGAATAGCCAGCTAGCTTATTTGCAAACCTGTTGGTGTCTGTCACTGAGGTGCTTGGCTAGGTTTGACGTGTTTCCTCCATTGCACGACACTGTTTTATAGCACCTTTTGGAAACAGGCTTTGTTATGTCAATGGGTTCGCCATCAGCATCAGCTCTGTTGGTAAAGTAGTCTCACAATAGACTTAGTGTACTAATGACACTATCATTGTCATTAGTAGACATGTTGAGACAGAGGCATTGCTTCTCTCTCTAAATCAAAGCTGAGGCTCACGCTGCATTAATGGGGATTAATGCACAGGTGCATGTCGCCTGACCATAGGCCATAGAAGCTCCTAACTTGGCTACCTTGCTAGTAATGCCACCTATTGGAGATTCAGACAAATTATACATTTTATCCTCTCTATCACTTACACTTGAGACACATTTGACCCAATCTCGGAACCCGTTGGCCATCAGTCTTCAACAACCTCTGGCAGCAACCGCTAATGTTTCTGGGTTTCCGGTGTAGCCAGTGGCTATCCAGGTAACGGATATCGGCGCCAAGACTTCCTCTTCCGTGCACCGGTCATTGTTTACAGCCCTAATCGATAAATATTGAAGGTGTTTTAGGTCCAGACGACATTTCGGCTAATCTCTATAATTAGATATAAATGCAGAGAAACTTTTTTTTTTTAAGATTATTTTTTGGGCCATTTTAGGCCTTTAATTGAGAGGACAGCTGAAGACGTGAAAGGGGAGAGAGAAGGGAGAATGACATGCAGTAAAGGGCCACAGGTCGGAGTCGAACCCAGGCCCGCTGCATGGAGGAGTAAACCTCTATACATGGGTGCCCGCTCTACCAACTGAGCTATCTGGGCGCCTAAATGCAGAGAAACTTAAAAAAAAAATCTAATAAGCTAAATCGTCGTCACTCAATAATAATAATAATTATTATTATTTCAGCTGATGCGTTCCGCCTCTTTTGCTCTCCACACAGATTATTCACCTGCATGCAACCAAAGCCTGCCCAAATGTGATTTGTCAATACTACTACTGTAAGCATGTTTTTCTTTTTTCTTTGCCAAAGCCCTCTGTGGTGGCACACCTGCTGTGTCTCATTGAAATGAAGAATGCATTTTTTATTTTTTTCATACCGTGCTGTTGTCTGTATGAACACAGCCTTCATTCCACTGAAGTAGCAGCTGAGATGCTCAGACAAAATCACTGTGTTTTGCTTGCCAGGCAGATGGAGCCCACTTGGGGTCTGACTGGGAAAAGGAACATAGCCATGTGTTTATGGGTGACAACTTATATTTTAAGACCAATCGTAAACAAACAATACTCAGCTGTCTTGCAAAGACTATAGTTTGTTTAGGTTCTACATAATGGTTGTTACTTTGTTGTTTAAGTGTATGGGTTAAAAATATATATATGTTTCATATTTCAAATTGTGTTTCTGTTCAAGACTAGGGGAAAGATCTCAATCATTCATTTGTATTGAGTTACTTGCAAAAATTGTTTCTAAAAACATCCCATAATTCGCCTTTCAAATGTAATCATGGTCTGTCATTTTTAGTTCATGTTATATTGTTTTCTTATTTTAGTTGTACAAATTATGGTATGTCATGTCAATTTGACGGACATTTTTCTTTTCATAGATGATGAAAAACACTAATGTGACACCACTTCCATTGTGACCACAAGTGCAGAGTGCTTGAAAGTTTCAGCAAATACAGTAAAAAGCCAGCAGGTTTCTACACTGCATGCTTTAGTGTTGAATTAACATTTAAAAGTAAAATATTACAAGGTCAATTCCATTTTTTTCTTACAGGAATGAGGATCTCTGCAATTTTCACACATGGATGAATGCTGCTGACAATATAAGGGCATGCTGAGATAGCGAGAGAGGGTATACATGGCCAACGGCAGAATAAGTAGGATGCTTCACAGCAAGGATGCGTGAAGGAGTATCTTCTAGACAGAATATAATGTTGCAGTGAGGTTAAAGACATTATTTTAATTAGCCAGACAAGACTTGTAATCATAGTATATATCCAAGTTGGGAATATGGTAGGGCTGGGACATGGAGAGAATTAAATATCACGATATTTTTGACCAAATACCTCGATATATCGATACCGCAACGATATTGTAGTTTTGACTATAGGTGCTTTCACAAAATATTGACACAATGAGATTTTTGGTAAATAATCATCAGTAATGTGGATATAATGACTAAGTGGGTAAAGGCAAATAATAGAACAGTTACAACAGTCTGGTAAGTTCAGAAAATTACATCACTTGTAATGCAGCCTTTAAAAAGAAAAGACACTATTTATGCCATATTACGATATTACGATTTCCAAAATCTAAATTGATATATATATATATATCACAATATCAATATAATATTGATGTATTGCCCAGCTCTAGAATATGGGTTAGAAATATATCACAAAACGAAATGTACATTTAGTTTTGTTTTCTATAGGTTAAGAGGCATTTTTACACAGCAGAGTACAGTATACATTATGTATTTTTCAACCACAGAAAGAGGAGGCAGCCAAAGCATAGCTGGTGAGTAAGCTTGTTTGGGGTCATGATCAAATTGCTTATTGACATATGTTGCCAAGGATACAATATTTAACTGGACCTTGTATTTATCTTTATGTAAGTCAACTTCCTAAATAAACACACACATAGCTATTTGAAGGTGCACTTTCCAAAACTCTTGTTCATGCACAGTGTGGAGCTTTTTTTCTTGCTGTTGGCCACCTTTGTGTCCCACTATGACAAAACGCCAAGGCTGCAGGTCTGCACATTTTCTCCCACCATATGTGGACAAAGAAAGGTGGCAGCGAGTGAGAAGATAGATGGGGTGGGAATGGTGATGGACACAGGTAGCTTGGCACAGCTCAGAGCCCCCATCCACCTGGCATTAGTTACCATTGTCTTGCTCCCATGTTTCCCTGGCAGAGCCTTTGATTGAACTGGCGGTGAGGTGAGGATTTGGCATAGGGAGGGTTTTACCTCTGTGATAACAATAGGCTACAGACAGGGGAGGTGGCTGTTTTTGTATCGTGCAATGTGGAACGGGATTGTCTAATGGAGGTTCACTGTGCATTGTGCAGTGTTTCTGGAAAGGGATTTGTGGTTAGTAAAAGGGCACCCAAGTCCCGCTGCTCGGTTTTGCTAATCAATTCTGTGTCCGTGCTGGGGTGTCCCACAATTGTCCTCATACAGTTTGAGGCAGTTACTCTTTACTCAAGGATCTACTTGACACAGTCAATTCTTTATAGCATGCAGGAAAAAAAAAATATACCCATTACATCTAGTTTGGTTTAAAGAAAAAAAAAAAGAAGGGATTTTCATTGCAAGCACGCCCGACACCCCTAATCATGACCAGGGTGCCCTGTACGGTGCAGAGCACAGGCTCCCGCCCTGACAGATTATCCGGTGTGAATGTTTGGGAATGATAATGAGATCAAAACACCTCACTAAGCTGGGGAGAGAGGGTGGAGACTGGAGAGGGAGAAAGGAGTAAGGGAAAGCGAGCAAGCGCGAGCAGGAGAGAGGGTGAGCGATAGCTGCGATAAATTGCAGAAGCAGAACCACTTGAGCATAAAATTAGATTTTACAAATGTGTTGTTACCTGACAGTCCTCTGACAGAGGAGATATCACAACATTATAGGGCTGCATGAGTACTACTAATCATATCAAATAAATAAGAATGCCTCTCAGCTGTGATGGAGCTGGATGGAGATTGAATGTGGACAGTGAAATAACATAATTAAAACAGCCTTTCTCGTTATGGACAAAAACAGAAGCCCAAATTCAATTTATATGATAATATATTATGATCCATTAAAGCTGTAGCCTACACACGACACATTTGTCTAAATGCTGTGACACTTGAAACATTGTCATTGACTTGATTTCACATTTTGAAGAAATTATTTGGGGAATTAAGAATAACGGTTTTCTAATCATATTTATTTCTTTGATGTGTATTTCTGTCACTATCATATAATAGTTTTAATATGGTGAAGATTTAGAGTAATCTGTGGGGCTCAAGGACACTTTTGTCTGACAATCACTTGACATTAAAAGCATCATCATAATCTGCATCATCTATCCCTTATACACTAGACGTTCCTGCTACTATCAACTACCGATATGAGATTGTTTTACAATAAGAACTCTTTGCTTTGGATTCTGTAATACAGCGAAACTAGTTGGGGAAACACTAATGCCTTTAGTGGTTATAATAAATAAGTTAAAGAAACAACAAAACACATTAACTACTGCATATGCACAGCCTGACAACATAGGAAATATAAAAACTCATTATACATAATGGATTGGTATGAGGCAGAGTATTTGAGCAAACAATTATTTGCCATGTTATTGGTAGTCTGCTAAATACATCATTAAGGACAACAATGAAGTCTGCATGGATCAGTCTGAATGACAAATGGAAGCTCTAATTCAAGTCGGCTTTACAGAGAGACAGTCTGTGTGTGAGACAAGTCACTGAGGCAAGCTTTATCTACAGTATGCCCCAAGAAGAAATAGAGTGTGTGTGTGTGTTGTGTGTATGTGTGTGTGTGTGTGTGTGTGTGTGTGTGTGTGTGTGAGAACCCGCTGCAAATGCGTTGCACTATGAATAAATATATAAAGGTCTTTATTCTCCAAGGTGATAAATCTACAGGGACATATTTCAACTCATGTCTATTGCTCGAGATTTCAAATAGATAATGATGGTTATATCTGTTGTAGTGCAATGGTCTTTACACTAATAACGTCAATAATAATCTGTTGTAAGACACTTTTATGTCTGCAGTTTTGTAAAAGTTGGTTTCATGTTTTTTCAAGTGTTGAAAATCACAATAGAGCACAATCCTTCATTATAGATTTTTGCATATATTTAGCATAGCCTGTGTCAACCAGCTATAAAAAATAAACCAAATGTGTGTGCCATGTTTGTTCCACTCTATCAAAAATTAGAGGGTCATTTGTCAGAGCTTATTTGATATTCCTGTTCTTGTTTGATTAGACTATTAGCCAAGTAAAATAGGATCTTATTTAAATTAAATGAGACTGGTAACACTTGAAATAACCAGTCACTATATCATATTAACTGTATTTGCCAGATATCAGTAAATGGTTACACATTTATTAAATCCAAAAACACTAAACTGATACAAGTTAATTAATTGTTCATTAACAAGTTAATGAAAATGAAACTGATGGAAACTGATATCACCGTTTAGAAATGATGATAGACAATTAATATACAGTACATGATTAGAAATGCCTATCCAGTATACATGTGCTATTAATATTTAATATTGTAAACAAAATCTTTTTTCCCTCTGCTCAGAGATATTTGAATATTATAAGTATAATATAACTATTAAAGCAAAATTACTATGCTCAAGAACACAAATTCCTATGCAAGCACAAGTCGTACTATATGTTAAGCGATTTATATAATTGTTTTTAAAGGGATTAAACATGCATTAATAAGAGTTTAGTATAATGTTGTTGTTGGCTAGAATTGTTGTGGCTAGAATGATGCTGCCATTAAACTTAAAAGCAGGTTTTATTTTTCTATGCATGTTCATTCGAATGCATTATCAGTGAACACAAACATTTAGCAGCAGTTGCCAAATTTAACATGAGCCCTGTAATCGTTTAAGCTTTAACACTGCTTAGCTTACATTTGTAACATAATCATGCACATAAGAAGACAGCTCTTCAGAAAAAAAGCATTAATTTTCAACGAGAATATTCTCCTTTTGGTTTTAACATGTTTTAATCTTGTGTCTATATTTTTAGAGAAAATCCCGCACACTGACCTTTACGCAAGCAATAATTTATTTAGAAAAATACATTTTGGTCTCAGACCTTCATTGGGTAAATTCCTGATTGAATTTACCTGATGAAGGTCTGAGACCGAAACGTTGTATTTATCTAGTGTGCGGGATTTTCTCTAAACTTTTTGATCTGCTACTTTTGATCATATCCTACACACCTAAAAAAGCTTGTGCAAAGAAAAAAAAAAAAAGCTTCCCTATGTTGCACCAATATTGTGTCTATAAACTAGGGCTGGACGATTTTGGCTAAAATCATAATCACGATTAATCAAAGAAGTTATCTTGATTAGGATTATTGAACAATTATTTAAAAAAAAAATTCTTTTCTTATACATATGTTCATGGTTATTTTTTCTAATGAAAGAGTGCATAATCCTATCTTTGTGATTCTAAAATAAGGAAACAACACACAGATAGCAATTAATGCTTATTTATTAAATATTTCAAACAACTGAACTTAAATCTACAACTGTAGATTTTACAATGAAATAAAAATAAAAAAGTAATTCAAGTTTTAATGTAAACGGGGCGGAGTCACGTGATTACACACGCGGCGGCCGTAATATGTTTTAAGGGAAAAGTACATTAACACACAGTGGGCGGCCGCGGAAATATTAACAAGATTAAAAGACCGGAATAATCGACTTGTTAAAATTATGTCGGTTATAGGCTCTGAATTTCGGTTTCGATTATTTTTCGATTAATCATCCAGCCCTACTATAAACATCGTACTGGTAAGACTAGGGCTAAAAACATATCAAAGTGATAGCTTTTAAATATTTGAAATTTTAATTTTTAATTTGTAAATGTTGTTGGCTTAAACTAAATATCCCGGCGCACACGCACAAACACACACACACACACACACACACAGACAAATGATAACACTTACAACACGGTAATTAAAATTAATTCATCAGACTTGTTGCACATACCCTTCAGTCACTATCACACTTTTAGTTTCAACAATATCAACAGTAGAGACCTTAATGATCAAACAGTTAACACTTTGATTAAGTCAATAAAAACTACCTGTTTAATGGAAGATGTAGCCAATAGACACTAGCATGGCACAGGACCACTTTATGTTCTGGTTGTCTGTCACTGTTCTATACCACACCAACATACACGTACATTTATATATTTTCCCATTGACAATGTTAGATGGCTGTGCTGCTACCACTCTGATTGGCGCCTCTGACAGGCTTCTTCTCTATGGCAATGGAGGCCAAGGCTCTGTACTTTGAGCCGTCCAACATGCCAAAATGAGGGACAAAACATGATTTTTCAAAAACGAAGTTGGAATAATTAAAACTGGTTACATTATCCAGGACAGTAACGTGTTCCTATGTTGAGTAATATTGAAAATATTCCTTTTTAAATGGGAATACAGAATATGAAGAATCAGTGAAACCTCCCAATTTGCAGTGCTAAAAAGGTGTTAGATTTCCAAATAAACTAATTAATTATTTCTAGATCATATAGCAGGCTATTAACTCAAGCAATTATCCATTTATGCCTCCTTATTCTCAATAAGGGTTACAGGGTGACCCTGAACAGGTCAGTGATTTGCTGCAGGGCTAACACACTGACAAACACATTCACTCAACACACCTACAGGCAATTGTAGAGTCTTAGATTCACCTGACCTGCATGTGTTTGAACTGCGGGAGGAAAGCAGAGCAATGGGGGGAAATGCAAGTGAACATGGGGAGAAGAACCACAGCTAAGATCAAACCCAGAACTCTTTTGCTGTGAGGTTACTTTGCTAACTAATGAGCCAACATGCTGCCAGACACCATTAATTAACCAACACCCTTAATTTCCTTTGATGATACTTATCATTGATTAAATGCAACAGATTCCTGGCCTGCTTTTCTTTCTATGTGTGGTACAAAATGCAGTATTGGCTAACTCAGTATTGTATAACAGTTAGTCCCAAGTGTTGTGTTGTTACCCATAATTATGAGGAAACATATTCTTCCCGAAATTGGCCGCATTTCCAAACGTTCATGGTGGTTTGTGTGTGTGCTTTGTGTTGGTCATTGTTAGCTGCCATCATTGTGTAACTGAGTGCTGTTGCACATCCAGGGAGACAGGATGCTATTCACAGGGAGATTGGGAATCCCACCAGTGAAAAGAAAGTACAAAAGAGCAACCCTGCAGAGATGTAGTGGGCGAGCACATATGTATCCAAGAGCATAATGAGCTAGTTTCATTGTTTGGGCATTGGTTTGTCTGGCAGCAAGGAGTTCGTTTAAACAAGCACAATGTATCATACAATGGAGGGAAATACAAATAAAATATGTATATGTACCCCATACTTCCTATCTATCTATATCTTTAGTATATGCCCATCTATTATGAGCTATATCCAGAGGTTATGGATTTATATTGTTTTATGTTATACAGTAGAAATACTTATTTATTAATTTTGATTTGCTTGGTTCATACATGTATTTTGGGTTGTATAACAGGTTTAGATGCTTAAATTAAAAAAAAATATTTGCAATATAAATTGTCATACTGTCTCTCCGAATAAACCTGTATTCAGCCATATAAAACATTCCATTTTAGCGCCTGTCTCTTTAAGCCCCCCTCCTGTAAAAGCCCAGTCAACTCTGATTGGTCAGCTTTTCCAAGTCTTTCACATCATTGAATGACTAACCGCATTGTAGCGGCACAGTTTCTGAACATGGGCTCTGTGCATTTCTCTGTGGATTGAGTGTTTTGATACTTTGACAATATTTATATAACAACTACCTGCTTTATAATAAAAAAAAGACATGGAAATCTCAATTTTTACAATATGGGACCTTTAATGTAATATAAGTTATTTGGTGTTTGGAGTTCAACTAAAAAAATTAAATCATATGCAATGTTTTTGTGAAGCTGGTTGTAACTGCAAGTAAGGTCAGGTTGTTGCTTGGCAGAAAATAACAGAAAGGTCATTGATCTTGCCTCTCCTCTGCACAGATTTCATGTTGAACAAGGGCAATGCTATCACAGTTTTTAACTCAGTAGTGGAAAGCGCAGATACCAAAAATGACCTTGTCTTGGTATTACATCGTGGGTACTGTATTTATTCTGAACACACTGGAAAAGATAAAAATAACTTCAAACAAGGACATGGTATTTTTTCAGCTGAAAATCGAAATTCCCCGTTTCCTTGAGACAATGGGTGTAAATCTGATAATATTTAGGTTGTTTGTGTGATTGCTTTAAGGACAGGAACAAACATATTCTTATAAGCACCCATGTTTACATTACATTGCAAGAAAATATGACTCCGATCTTGGATGTAAGCCCAAACAATTGAATGAATGAATAATTATTGATGGGAAAACAACATACCAGACTCCATTTTATCATAACACAGCGTTGAGATCAAGCTAAATTAGACAATGTCAGTGTACTTCAGTCAGCAAAAATAAGAAATTTAGTAAAAAAGCAACCATGGTGGGCGTCCAGATAGCTCAGTTGGTAGAGCAGGCGCCCATATATGGAGGTTTACTCCTCAACGCAGCGGGCCCCGGTTCGACTCTGACCTGCGACCCTTTGCTGCATGTCATTCCGCCTCTCTCTCCTTTCATGTCTTCAGCTGTCTTGTCAAAATTAAAGGCCCCCAAAAAAAAAAAAAAAAAGCAACCATGGATTTAAGCCAATACAATTAAAAAACCCATCTCTTTTGTAAGTAGGCAAATTTTATCAGAAATTTGTATAGTATATTAGTATATAAGTAAATGTAATATAGTAGAAACATGTTGAATGTATTCATATAATGTTACCTCTCAACTGCGTAATGTATAACTTTATCATTATTTTGTAAAATCCTCCCCCAAAAAAAAACAAACCAAAACAACCCGACACCATTCTATTTTAATGTTGCTTTGTTTTGGCAGACTGTGCTCAGATCATTCTCTTTAAAGTCTCAAGTCAGTAAATGCAGTGGATGTTAAAATAAGTATTTTCTGTGGTAGCCAGATGATTCCAACCTAAGCTGGCTTGCAGGCAGTCTGCCACTACAACAGCAGAGGGTGGGTTTATGCTTGTGCACTTGCCCACGTTGTTTGCTGAAACATAACATGTGGGGCTTTCATGCTACAACATGGATTTTTGCAAGGGCACGTACAGTTGAATGTGAAACCTATGATTTTGACTCGGCACCGCCTGTCTCTGTCAGTTCCTTAAGGCTTTGCAGACCCCTCTGCACTCACAGCTTCTGTTTAAGAATAAAATTCATCCTCATTTTCATGCACACCAGATTACCAAAGGCTTTCATTTAGCCTACATGCAGGCCAAATGTTTTATTAATGTATAAGTTATTAACTTAAATAATAACACTTTATGCACTTGTAATCTGCATTTTGCAGTTTTGCTAGTTTTTTTTTTATCTTTCTGAATATGTGTATTTGTGTTCCAATATCAATATTTAACACTTTAATACATACAGTAAGCTGTTACCATGTTGTTGCTTGGTTAACTGCCCTTACTGTGTATATGGCTATGTACTTTCTTGATCCGTTCACTTTATGTCAATAGATCGGCAAATCTGTAGCTCAATATCTGGTACAATACTTTATAATGCAAATGTTGCTGCCATGATAACACCACTCGGATGAGGTATATCAGCTACCAAAGTCTGTCTCTTGTTATTTTAGGCTTGGTTTCTTGTTACTGGAGCATTGCGGCCATGCAGTAAAAAAACAGCAGTACAGATTAAGTGAGTAATCGGTAAATTACTTGAATACAGTAACTCTGATTAATAACTGGAGTAATCAAGGGTAGTCTGGCCAGTATTATTTGCTTTATATTGCATAGTTTTAAACAATACTGTAACATAACACTTTCAGATTTCACACTACCACTAGTTGTCCCAATGTCTGTTAATATTTCTGTTAAGTTTGAATGGTCTGGTTTCCCTTTCTGCAGTTTAAGAGTTGAATTTAGATTCTCCTCTCTTCACATACATCTGTCTGTGGCTTTTGAATGCAGCTGATCCACAAAGTCCTCAAAGGACAAATTAAGGAAACAACTGCAATTAGTGGCTGATTTATATATTGTGGTAGGACCTTAGAGACTAATTAAAGGCCTTTGTGTTCTTGTCTATTGGAGACATGCTAATTTGAAGCCTTTTGACTGAGATTCACAAGAACCAATCAAATGAAATGAAATTCATGCATCTCAATTTGCACGCGCCCACTGCAATAACGAACATTCAGTGTAGTTGTTTAAATGGGAACTTGTAAACATGTTCCATAATATTCCCATCTCTACATCATTAGAGTACATTTTGTGCGATGCTAAAAAGAACTGCTTATCCCTTATTGGATGGAGTTGCGGGAGCTCTTGTACATTAAGACTTTAAGGCTATTGTGCTTATGGCAGTATTCTGAAAAGGGCAAAGCAAATTATCTGCAGGATTTTCCTCCCAAGGAGCAGGTTTCCCTCTGTTTATTAAATTTGTTAAAGTGCTTCTGAGCAATGCACATTTTATCCTCTTAACAGTCAAATTACTATATACTCCAGCAATTACTTAATGTACTCTAATGAGATTTCCCCATGAAATGGAAGGATTCATTTATTTTAATGTGACGGATTCCACTGGGCGGTTTATGCATCATGTCCCCTTGCAATCCAGGGAGGCTTCGAGTCATAAATAGTAAGATGAGCTTGGCTTCCAGAATTGCCACTCTGCCTAAAGCAGCAGAGATATGTGAGGCAGTGATTCAGGCACTGGGGGTTTGTTCAGGGGCATCAGCAGGTCACAGGTGCTATTTCCAAGCTCAGCTCTCTGCAACCTGGTATTCTCTAGGATTAGTGAAATAATACCAGGTTGTCAGGCCAAAGGGTTGCAACATCCTAAACACAAATAACACTAAAATAAATCACTTTGTGGTCTTTAAATCCCACTAGGTCTAATTAAATTCAAGCCATTTTGATTTTTTTTTCTGTGCCTTGTATTATATTTGAATGCATATGAATCTGGTAACCGTTTGGAAATGTGTACCTAATTTAAAAAACAATTGAAGATTATTTTAAGAACTATTTCATTCATCAAATTTATGGCAAGAATATCAATATTTCAGTGAAATGTATACCAAATCAACAAAATAAGGCAGTTGCTGAAATCATTAGTAGATTAATCGATTAGTCAATAGTCTGAAAAGTAATTACAATAAAACAACCAATTCTGATCATTGGTAAATTCCTGGCAAATATCAAACAAAAATGCCAAACATTGCCATGGGTCCAGTGTCTTAAAGAGCCCATATTATGCTCCTTTTCAGCGTCATATTTGTACTCTTGGGGTCTAGGTTTACATGTTTGATGTTTCAAAAACTTATCATGTTTCTCATACTGTCCATTGCTGCACCTGAAACACACTGTCTGAGCTCTTGGCTCACCTTCCTGGTCAGCTGGCCCACTCTGTTGTGACTGGTCAACCAAATTCAAGCAAGCCACTGGGCAGGCTGTGCTTGCTCAGGTAGCACCTATGGGCAGCAAATATGAAAACCTAGGCTGGCTTTCTCAATCAATGACATCATTAATTGAGGAATTTCAAACAGGAAGTACACTAGTACAGCAGTTGAGAAAATCTGTGGAAGAGAAAGCTCCATTTTGAGTGAAATGTGTTTTTTTTGTACTTTATACATCTATTACATACACCAGGGCTCCAGACTAACTTTTTTCACTAGGAGCACAGTGGCCCCCAACTGAAAATTTTAGGGGCGCAACCAGAAAATTTAGGGGCACACAGCGTAAATCAACATACTAACCAAATATTCACATTTCTACTAATTTCCACTGTATTACTAATAAATACTTTGATAATAGATGCAGAAATTACAATGTGCTTTTTCAAATTCAGTGTCACTTTTGAAGATTCAACATAGAACCTTTGCTGTCATGACAGTAAACAAAATATTAACAAAATTATACCAGCTCTAGTCTACAATTACAATGAATTCAACTTAAAATTAAACATGCATTGTTTAGGCTACTACCCTTAGGGTTGGGTACCGATACCTGAAATTCGGTTCCAGTACCCAATGGTACCTTTTTTCGGTACTTTCCCTCTGTAATTACAAAACAATTATTTCAGTTGTAAAAATAATTCCAAACCTATTTATCCTATGTACCTAGAACATTATGTTATTTTATTAGAATGTTACACTCTAAAGAAATTAAACAAAAATAAAAATAAAACCCCTCCCTCACTCACTTTTTAGCCCGTTTTATTTTCATGACCGTTTTTAATTGCTCTTTAATGTTTCATGTAAAGCACTTTGAATTGCCTTGTTGCTGAAAGGTGCTGTAGAAATAAAGTTGCCTTGCCTTACAACCTCAGCCTGTCAGTCAGTCACCAGGGCACAAAAACCACTGTGCCTGCTGCTTGTCTCAGAGGAATTGTAACGTCAACATCACCACAACCTTTTTCGGCTCGCCATTAATATCATATCACAGCAAACGCTGTCTGCGTAAAGTTTTGAAAAACTGTAACCATACTGGCAACCACTTTATCGGCACTGCCGTGACTCACTGTGACTTCAACAAAACTGTAAAGCCAACGTAGTTTGCACCGTCCGCACCGCTGCGTGTGTGTGCGAGTGTGTGTGTTTGTGTCAGAGCTCTGCTCTCTGTCAATTTTCAGAGAGGACAGATAAGCTTGCGCTTACGCGCTCAGGTACCGACATTTTGACATTTAACGTGTAAAAAAAGGGGGCAAATTTACTGGTCGCATATGTGCGACTTGATGTCAAATTTAGTCGCACACTCTAAAATTTTGGTCGCAAAATGCAACCATTTGGTTGCAGTCTGGAGCCCTGTACACTAAAAACTATATAACACACTAAACAAATGGGAAAAATCAGAAAGAATGCATAATAGGAGCTCTTTAAATGTGAGGATGAGCTGCTTTTTTCTTTTGTTATGTCATTGTAAGTTGGATATCTTAAGGCTGGAGAGATTTGACTCAAAGTCATTATAAATAGGCAGCAGAAATAACTTTAAAGATATCTACTACTGTGATTTGGTGTTAGAAATGTTGTAATCTCATTGCGGAGAAAACAGGTTTCAAAAGGTTGTCTCTATAACTCAAATGATGGCCATACAAGTTCAACTTAAGTACAGACATTTGTAACTTTTGATGTCAGTGAACTTTTTTTCAGAATTGACGGAAGATGGCAGAGACATTTTGCTTTGTTTTTGAAATGGATATTATGATGAGAGTGTAGGTGGAGAAGCCAGTCTCTCCATAAGCTGATGTCCCTACAGGCATCTTTTAAGAAGCTGTCAAAACTGTCTTCTTAAAGGCTGCAGCTCAGCCACAGAGGGACTTTGTTGTCTTACATTTAAAAGTAAATTTAATGTTTGTTACTTTACAATTACACACAAATGGTGGAATATAGACGTTTTTTATGTTAGATGCCGGGGACATGACAGTGGAATACTGCCAAAGAAAATACTCTGACTTTTGAATACTCTGTCTTAAAAATAAAAATAAAATAACTGGATGTGTTAGATTGTTTGAGCAACACACTACGTTGCAATGTAACATAATCAAGGGAGATTACATGTTGAATAAAGTTTATGAAGATATGGATGGACATGCACACTTATGCAGGGATATGCACTGGCTTGGAAGGGTATCAAACTAGATTTCATATAAACCTGCATACATTTTTCCTCCATAAGGACAATTCAGTAAGCATTGCACTTCCAACTCATGACGAGACTGCATAACAGATCAAAATAGACAAAACTGAAGCAACAGAGGCCAATATATGACATCATCATTTTGAAAGCTCCTCTTGGAGCTACAGAAGACATTATACCGTTGTCACACGTTGAGTAGTACTCTCTATAACAAATAAACTGGTGTATATTATATCTGTGGTGTTACCCTTTAAGTGACCTAATTTAAAATACTTTATTTTGGTTTAACTTTTGTCTTTCCTGTAGACCTAATATGTCATAAAAAAACAAGTAATCTGGAAAACTATTAAAACAGTTTTTCTCCTCTGCACTGCAGAAAGTAGTGCGGCACAGATGGTCTAATACACACCACCATCCTAAGCGATACTCTATTTTTATGTGCACATAGACATGTTTTGTAAGTTTTGAGAAGTGGTCAACCCCATCTAAAAAATGGAATAATACTTTCCTTTGAATTTCATGTAAAAGAAGAGTGCCCAAGGATAGTTACAGTATCTGCTCCACCAATGTGGTATTCTGGTGAAATAAAAGGACATCTTAATGGCGAGACAAGAGCCTGAGATATCCTGCTGCCCTGATGGAACAGAAACACACACACACACACATACACAACCCTTAAAATTATGTCTTTAGACTTCATTGCTGATATTGGTTTTTCAGCTGAAAATGGAGGGTTGCTCCACGTTTGCTGAGCAAATTTAATACCTTGTGTTATGTGTGCTGCTCCCCTCGCTGCTAGTCCTAAGTGCAAATGCCTTTCAATATTTTTCTCCATTTAGCCCTAGCAAGAATTATGTCTGTGATTCTCATTTTTTGCTGCTGATTACGTTTGAGACTAAAGGCTGTTTTATGGCATAGCTGCCAACACTCCCATTTTTCCCAGGTTTCTCCCGTTTTTTAGCCCTATCTCCCGGACCCCTCCCGGTTTGTTATTTCTTCTGGGAAACTCCCGTAATTTTCATGGCCCTAACTCCTTTATAAATAATCAATAAACAAACATTTGTTTAATGTTGACCAGTTGCCAGATCTTGTATGACACGCATCTTATTCACACAATCCACACACCATATACACCATATACAGCGAGGTAGAGAGAGACCGTGACGGTGATTAGCTTCGGAGCGAGTACTGACTTTCTCTTGATTTCATGTTGTTTATGGAGAAGGAGAACCAGGAAATTAGTCGGGGGAAATGCAACGCTACCAAGCCACGGCCGAGCGACATGCGTCGCTTCGACGTGTAGTTACATTTTTCGAGAGGTGCACGTCAGATTACGGCGTAAGGTCCGGCGTAAGTTTGTGTCTTCATGTACCTATGTGCGTAGCAACGGCGTAAATTTTACGCAGAAGTATAAATCAGCATTAAATTGTCATGGGCCTTACGTTTCTTTCTCTTTTGTTTTTCAGGTGGGATTTTCGAACAAACAGATGGACCTGTTTCACTTGTTAGCGCTGAGGAGCTTGCCTTTAAATTTGCTGTCAATAACATTAACAGAAACAGGACTTTGTTGCCAAACACAACATTAACATATGACATACAGAGGATTAATATCTACGACAGTTTTGAGGCGTCAAGAAAAGGTGAGTGGCTTGTTCTGTGTTTATTCAAGGATTGTGATTAAAGTATGGAGAAGCATCTGGTCTGTCAACAAAATATCTGTATTTCTTAAATAATCATGACAGTTTTTGGGTCACATTTCAAATCATTTCCTATTTACGGGAAAAAACCTTAAGTATTTGGGAATCCTCACTAAATTGACTGTGCCTGAAGAGGTTACACACTTTACAGTCTCTTCTCTTGCCCTTCTCTAGCTTGTGACCAGCTATCTTTAGGTGTGGTTGCAATTTTTGGGCCCTCACATAGTTCATCGTCAAATGCTGTGCAGTCCATCTGCAATGCGTTGGAAGTGCCACACATCCAGGTGCGGTGGAAACATCACCCCATGGACAACAGGGACAGCTTTTATGCCAATTTATACCCGGATTATTCTTCACTAAGCTATGCTATCCTGGACCTGGTGCAGTTTCTCAAATGGAAAACAGCCACTGTCGTCTACGATGACAGCACAGGTGAGAAGACTATTGTACTATTATATAATGTTACTGTATTCTCAATTCTCACAAACACAGTGCACATTTGCAAAGTGCAGCGCTAAGAACAATGAATTTAGGAAAGAAAAATGGGACTGCATTTTCTGTGTGACACTGTTGGCCATGTCTTCTATTTGTGCCGTTTCTCTTCTTCAGGTCTTATACGACTACAGGAGCTGATAATGGCCCCATCCAGGTACAACATTAGGCTAAAGATCCGTCAGCTTCCTCTTGACACACAGGATACGAGACCACTTCTCAAAGAAATGAAGAGAAGCCGGGAGTTTCGGATAATCTTTGACTGCAGTCACCACATGGCCGCACAGATTCTCAAACAGGTTAGTGAGAGATTGTGGCACAGACAATCCTGATGTCAAGGACGTGGTCCTTTTCCACACAGCTGTCACTTGCACCAGTTGATTCTTTAGCCTTCAGTTTATCAGATGTGTTGTCAATGAAAATATGGAGGCTTTGAATTGCCAAGAACTTGGGAGGGGAGTAGCAGCAGAAGGTGGGTCGGTAATAATTAAGCAACAGTGAGTTTCTGCTGTCAAAGACTATGGGATTTTAACTTGTGCCACCTGCTTGCTCAGAACACCTTAAAAGTGTGACAACTACAGTAGATATCACATCTAAAACTAATCAATTGATATTTGTGTACTTGTGTATATACTTCCTGGTGAACAATCTTCATTTTTGTATCTGCAGCAGCTGGCTTTGTATTGTAGACTGTAAAACTGTAATCTATGTAAACCATAGTTCTTACAATGCATCTTGGGCCTTTAACATTTGATGCATTTGGAGTTTTAAATTGAAATATTTGAAAATAGTATAGAGCATTAAAAACAATGCTAAAAAATAAACTTATTGTACTGTTTTTAGTGTATATGTATAGGTTACAGAATATATACGCATTTGGATCTTGTTCAAATGATTAGCAACACTTTTCATGGATGAACTGTTGGCCAGACTTTAATATACATCCTGCAAAACAGGCACAAGATCCAAAATGCTTCACAATCAAAATGTATTTTTAATATAAATGAGTGTCAGTCAACAAAGAACTGTCAGTATGATGCACAGAATAGAGATTGTGTAGGTGGCCTAATGCTCTAAAGATGACAGTAACAGGCCCCCCTCCATTCAGGGTGCTGTCAGCTTCTGTTAACAAGTTTACCGAATGCATCATCTCCTCCTAAGTTTTTTAAATAACTCAGTCCTCCTATCAAGTTATTAAGAGTGACATATATTTGCTCATGGCCAGTCTGCACATCTTGCACCAAGGAATCAAGGTGTCCTCTTGAGAGAAGAAGTGAGAGAAGTTTTTGAGGCAAAAATGCTCCAGACAGTTCCCGTCCATGATCAAATTGTCAGGGCACTACAGCTGAGAATACAGCTTTTAAAATAAGGGAAAAGTTATGAGTGATGCCAAAAATACCACACCCACGGTGTTTGGTTATAAAACGACTAAAATTCTTGTGCACCAGCATTGTGCATCTTTTACTGCCTTTTGTGCATCATTGATCTGATACAGAGTGCCTAAATGTGTATATGTGAAAGCTTATGTTGCTCAATAGTGTACAGTATATAAGCTTGCAATTGAAAGGTGCTCTATCATAATCCTTCAGTATAGATATAGGGCTGAAATTAAGGTATATTTTCATTACCAATTAATCTGCTTATTACTATTTTTAATTAAACTATATATAGAATAGTTTGGTCAGTAAAATGCCCATCACAAGTTCAGAAAGCCAAAGTAGACACGTTCAAATAGCTTTTCTTTTTTAACCCACAGTCCAAAACCCCACAAATATTCAGTTTATTGACATTAAACACTAAGAAAAACTGCAAATGTTGACTTTGAGAGGCTGGAAACACAGAACCATAGGTATTTAAAAAAAAAATAGAAACATAAATAACAAACAAATAGATGTAAGTACATTCAAACAATCTGGTAAAATCAGGCCACTATTAATATTGCAGCACACAAAGTATAATATATCAATAAAATTTTGTTCAGCAGTCACCTAAAACAACTTTTTTACTAAATGCAAATTTGCAGGCAGCAGTGAAAAAAATTTACCAGCTACTGAACTGCAGAATCTTAAGATACTGCTCCATTTACAGCTTTACAAAATGGTTGGTCCTATCCAAGACAATAAGTACATGTGTAATGTGACTTGACTGGTACAGCAGGTGCGCATGCATTAAGGAGGATCTCACACGTCTACTGTAAAAGGGTTTAAATATCAAGTACTGTTTCATGCCCTTCGAATATTTCATTCGTCATGTCATTATTCTCAACAAAATGTCGGGTCCTGTATTTGCTCCTGACAAGCTGACCTGCATTTAACATGCCTCTGTCAGGTTATATATCCTCTCAGATTGCATTGGAGAAAATGAGAAACATGTCCCTGGTGTCTTCTAAAAGAACTCTGTGTGCCTTTTATTGTTATATGTTTTTATTTTTTTATTTTGTGCTGTGACCCTGCTACTGTATTGGTGGGAACAGTGACATATGGAGGTGTACCAAAATAAAAGGTTGATGAATAGAAATGCTGACAAAATGATATTGTATCATACTATAATTTAATCCTGGACTGCAGCAGAGGAAATTAATTAATGAAAACTCCTGCTCACAATACATGACACAAAGTTTCAATGTCATGTATTTGGCTTGATATCTATAAATGGAGAAGTGAATTTGCCTCCACATAAGCATAGCATCTTATTTACATAACCTTGGCTTTTTTTTTTTCGCGACAGATGGTACAATTAAATAGGAAGAACAGCCGCCATGGGAATGCGGTGCCTTTGAATGTAGATTGAGTGAAACAAGTGGCAGTGATGGAATGTTCGGATATGAGGCAAAGATTACCAAGCTCTTTTGATTGAAGGCTTTCCTCACTGCTGGGATAACGTCATGTGCCCTGAGCCATTGCAAACCATTTAAATGCATAGAAAAGCATCAAGTACTGTTGCTATTCTGCGGACCACATATGGTGCCAAAATCCTGATAAATGATAGCAGAAACTTGCCCACAGAATGTTGCTAACAGCGTGTTACTCAATATGCTCATTAAAACCTGGCTATTTTGTTCATAACTGATGAAGTATTTTTTGTGCATTTCTTTGGTTATTTGTTCCAACAGTGCTGTTGATTATAAAATGTCCTGACATGACAAAATGACCATTTTCCCTATCCTGTCTCTATTCATTCACAACTTTATGTCCCATCTTCCGTCTCTGTATCCTTCCAGGCCCAGACCATGGGGATGATGACAGAGTATTACCACTATATCTTCACCACTCTGGTAATGTACCATGCTTGTTAATGCAAAATAGAGCCTTGTTTGTTCTCATCTCCACCACCGTTTGAGTTTTTGATGAATAGTGGCTAATTGCCAATAGAGTTTGGATCCAGTCCATAATATCAATTTTGTTTGACAAGCTGGAGGAATAATAGAGTCTTCAGTGTGCTGTAGTAAACACTCAGCTTTATAGGGAAATCAACAGAAGTCTTTGTGGTGGCAGCATAAAAAAACAACAGCTTGAGATTCAAAACTGAATGTGGCTTCCAAGTTCGAAAAAGACCCAAAATGGTCCTCTGTGAGCACTTAACATAATATATAAATAAATGCCATATATATATTTTAAAATGATAATGATCTAAATGTGAACAAAATGGTAAAAATCCTACCGTCATGAATTCATGAATTATTTCAGTTGATTTAACATCATGGTCATTCTGGAGGCTGCAATTTGTGGTACTGTCAAATTGTATTGTGTTCTACTTGCATGTGTTTCTATAATTTTGTCCATCCCATGTATATCAAAGAGGGTAAGCTAAATAACAAAAACACCTCTCTCATATATTGCAATACAATTCAACAGCACCACAAAATTATCAAGTTGAATAAACAAAAACTGAATTTCATTCATTCATTTATTAAAGTAGAACTTATTACAGGATTGTAATAGACTGTACTGTACTGGCAACTGAGTGTATGTCTTCAGTATGAACAAGTGCCACAGAGCGAGTAAAGAATTCAGTATTGAGTCTAAAATATTGATGATTTTGGTTGTTTTTATTATTATTAACAATAAAAAAGATATAGCCAGCCTTACCCCTTAAAAATAAAATTGATTTAGGCTTGAGCATGATGTTATTCAGTTTCAGACATGTTTAATGCAACCTGGGTATGTTACGGTTTCATTCCCGTCTTGAGCATTTACAGTTTTCACAAAAAAGCATCTCATCTAACTAATACAAGCAGACCCAGCAGGGAGCCGTTGCTGCTCGTCACTGAGACGCTGACTATCTGGAGACAAACAACAGACTGAATGGGAATAAATACCAGCATGATCTGTGCTGTTCCTTTCACTCTCTGTTATCGTTTCCATTTCTGCTTCTCTCGTGCACACACACCCTCCTTTTCTCTCCGGACTCGTCCAGTCTGTTGTGATAATGTGATATGATACGAAGGTCTAGGCATGATGTGTGTCATCTTTCACTCGACAGTGTGACAATGACATTGTTCTGCCATACGTTATGTTTGTGGAGCATGTCTATTGCTTTAATAGGGGTATTCAAAACTCCTTTTTAATGCCAGTGTAGTGTAACAGTTTCCTAGCAGAGGGAACAGAAATATATATATATATATATATATATAAAGAGGATTAACTTAAAACTTTTATTTGATTATCTGCAACAACATTTGCACATTAAGGTAGGATATCTTCATAGAATCAGAGTATGGTATCTATCTAATGCTGCAATAAGCTGTCATATTGATAGACACACACCATTAAGGAGATTATACCTGGTGGCTTGATTTGATCCAAAACGATGAATACTTGCGTGGTATACATGGCAATACAATTTCCTCTCGATGGAACCCACTGATGGCTGAGTTTTATCTTCTGAGGTGAGGGAAATGCCGACTTATTAGAGCGTGAAAAGCCAACAGCAGTGATATGGGGTAATAACTTCCTTGTCCTTTAAAATGAGTCTGTCATAGCTATCTCTGAGAACCTGAAACTGAGAACTTTGTTGTTTGCCACCTGTATAACACTTCTGTATGCACTCCAACATGTACAGCATTTTCTCCGGGTAAAGATATTCAGTGTAATTCTGCTGTAGGATTGTGTTGATTTTGTGTTATAGATGTGTGTTGAAGGCAACACTGCAAAAAGTGAACTTATAATTGGAACAAGTCACTTTTTTGACATCCCAAAGTGCCCTAATAGAAACGAGGATGTCACAAAAGATGAATTACATTTTTTTACAAACAATTCTGTCTCAGTTAGTTTGTATTCTTAGCTTCAAAGCTAACAAACTTGTAACCTGATCTACTTTCCTGAGCATTTCTGAATATCATATAGAACAACAGTGATTTACTTTGATCTCTGTTGACAAAAGAGAGTACTGTACTGTGTTCTAGTGGGAAAGAAATAAAAGAAGAGAAATATTTCAGTGACTGGCAGCGACCGTTATTCACAAAGTGTCTTACACGCTCTCATTCCCCCAGCACTAACCCTACAGGGTGCTAATGAAATATCTATGTTCATCCAAATGTCTTTTCCAAGCCCCCTGGCCTATTCCGGCACGACATGTGTCAACATGCGACTTCACACTTCAGCTACAATGGCTGCCCCAGAAATTACAGTGGCTCAAATTGAACTGCTTTTGCTTAGAAGTTGCCAAGGGAATTTAAGTGTTGAATAATTAATATGATCCAATAGACTTGATGGTTTCTTTTTTCATGTTCTTTGATTTGTATAAGCAGAGCTACTAACTATTCTTATCAAGTAACACATTTGCACCTATAAAGATTCGCTCACATGAACATGATTAAGAAAGTCAAAATATATCACAAGCTTGTAGTTTGTGCAGTGTAATTTATTATTAAGTAGGCCCAAAAACCGTAACAATTTGTCAATTCTAAAAGGGTTTGCCAGCAGAAAAGCAACTCTGCCAAAAGAGCCTTTTTAGATTTCATTTAATACACAGACACTGCTTCTAGACACTGTTTAAATCTCCTGATTTGACATTGAAACTACTGTGTTCTCCTTCCTTTCACTTCATTTGGTCTTAATTTAGCATCCCTTTTAAACAGCAGCTGCATCATTCTCCTTCCATTTGAGACTAAACCATCCAGGTTGAATACTGAAAACAAGAACGCTCAATGCTGGCATACTAAATGAGAATCCCTTCTTCATTACTGTTGTCTCTTAAAAGGACCTGATGGCCATTGACCTGGAGCCGTATCGCTTCTGTGGTGTCAACATGACCGGCTTCCGCATCCTCAATGTGGATAATCCCCAGGTCGCATCCATTGTGGAGAAATGGTCGATGGAAAGGCAGATGCCCCCTAAACCTGACTCAGGCCTCCTGGAGGGCATCATGACGGTATGTTATATTACTTCTGTATTGCTCCATATAAAGTTAGTCACAGGAATGTCAATACAAAAGTGACCACATGTATCTATGTGTCTGTCTTATCTATCTATCATGGCTTTTGTCCATGGTAAGAAATGGTTTTAACCTTAACAGCAACCCATGATAAATGATACCCATGATGTACCTCAGCAATATATTCACACTATACACTATATAACCTTTTATTGGGTACATCTTCTGATGTATACCAACAGTTGTCTCCTTTAGGCTGTGGCTCATATACAGTATGAACAAAACAAACACTGTGTAAAGAACATCCACAGTTTGAGAGGTTCAGCTACAGTTCAACTAAATGTTGAATGGGAAAGATGATTATTTTAAGTGATTTTTAAAGTGGTATGGCAATAAGTACCATGGTTCAGTTCCAGCCTCCTATAAAAAATATTGTCCTGGGATTATGTGCACCCCAATGTCACCTATTTACTCATGGGTATTGTGGGAGAAAAATGGCTTGTTGATTAGAGAGGTTAGAAGACAATAATCAGTCAAACTTATACATATGTATGCAAGGTATGTAGATAACTCAGTGAACAATTTAGGTATAAAAGGGGTCTAAGAAAGGACAACCTGTCTAGCATTATACCATTGAAGTACAGTTTTCTTTTACATTATCCAAGCAAAAAGCTGAAGCTACATTGAGCTAAAATCCATGAACCTGAATGACTGAAGAGGAGAATGTGCCACCTCATCAGAAGAATTCCTGTTCAGTTCTGGCATGTTGATGGCAGTGTCCGATATTGGCATGAATAGCACAAATCCACTGGGTTATATGTTATGCTTTCAAAAGTACATGTGGGGGTGATATAATGCTGTGGATTCATTAAGCCCTTTCGCACCAATTACCCTTTGAGCACGTCATTCTCCCTTCACACTGTTTCAGACCAGGTTCATCCCTTTACAGCTATTCTTTGTTAAATGGATAGTTTATAATGGATAATGGATGGTGCCATTGTCTCAGTATGTTTCTAGGAAAATGATAGGAACTTACTCCAATGGCCCACACATTTCAGATAGTAAACTCAGTATAGCCCGTTTGGAATGAGATAAAGAATAAATGTTCACAACATGAATGTGCTACTAACAAATCTGCAGACATGTAATTATGCCATCAAGACAGAAAGATCTTTATGGAAGGCTTCCAGCTCTTGTTGAATCCATAGCTGCAGGCTGTTCAGGCTATTCTGGTGGATGATTCAGACTGTCACAGATTGTGTAGCTACAGTAGTGTTGTCAGTAAATAGATGTATAGTCTGAAAGAAATGGTGATTATAGTGGAGGTGGTGATGGGCCATTTGTGACATATGGCCAGAAAGCAAGTGCCATGTTATAAATATTGACCTTCTTTACCTAGCGAATTAAAGGAAGATTATTTACATTAATCTTTTTTCATGTCATATGTTCACTAATGGGCAATTTCCATTGATCTGCTATTACACATTTATCATCTAATGTAAACTAATTATTGCAAGGAATTTTGCTTTCATGATTAGTTTCATTACTTTGAAATAAACCTTTTTGTCCAAAATGCAAAAGTATAGGCTGACCTTAAAGTTCAAATGCAAAGGATTGTAACCTGCTATTAAATTAAAGTGCTTATGTACACTGTCAAAAGGCATAGAGCAACTAAACCTAAATTACTCATAAATATGCTGAAGGCATACTGTATGTCAGTTATGTAAACAAGACAAAAACAGCACTGTATTGAGGTATCAGTTGAGGAAACACATGAGTGTAAATTCACATGAGTGTAAATTTTTCAATTATGTATGTGAATTTATATCAAGCTTATAGAACATTATAGATTAACGGTGACCAAAATATGCATGTTTTTCCACAGGCATCAGCTGAATTAATGTTCACCCCTTATTTCAGACAGATGCGGCTCTGACCTATGATGCAGTCCACATTGTATCCGTCTCATACCAGCACGCTCCACAGATGACTGTAAACTCGCTGCAGTGCCACCGCCACAAACCCTGGAGATTCGGAGGGCGCTTCATGAGTTTTATCAAAGAGGTGATGGAACACCTTTGGCCTATTGCTATCTGAAATAAGTGTTATTGATATTAGAGCATACTGATTGAGTGGTAAGCATGACAATAGGAGTGGAGTGAGGACCGTGTAGTCATTTGGGACTTGGATATTTATGCAGCAAATCAATCATATCCACACACAAAGCAAACCAAGCCGTGATAGACACATCAAAGCAGTGTTGTTGTCAGCTTTATAAATTCCCTGTATTCATAACCTATTTTCCAGAAAGCACGTACTGTAACCTTTTGAAAGCACAACTAGTGTAATCGGATCTTATTTAATCTAACATGGGAGTCTGACAGTGCCTCAGAATACACAAACAAGCCTGTGCAATATGGCAGAAAAGGGTGTGCAGAGATGCTACTATTTGTATCTTGATTTGTTCAAAGAACAAAATCATTACAATTTTCCAAGGTGTGGTTTTTAAATGGCAGGAATTCCATTTGTTTTCCCTTTTATAATTGTCATTTTTATTGCAAAAGCGAAATTAAAGCGTTAACCTCCTAATCTCTAATCAGGATCCCTCATCTGTGGTAACTGCCCAATAAATTTGCATATACCCACAGAGCAATCAGAATGATGGCTACGGGGGGCTGTCCATATAAAAGGGCAGAGCTTAACATTTTTTCTCATCCACTTATCATTAGCAAAATGGCTGACAACTTCTGTTTGGTACCCATGGCTCCGTTGAAAGATTTTCTCCGTAGTGCTAAGCATCCTGATGGCATTTGCAACTAGTTTCAAGCCAGTTTGGGCCTATTTTCCACAGAGGATCTCTGTTGAGCTTTACTGTGATGACAGTGAGTGTGGAAAGAAAAAGCAGGTCCGCACACCAAATAGCTCCCCTTAGGATTGTAATGCTAGTGACGTTTCAAGCCCAAGGCTCTTCCTCAGACAGTGAGAGTTTGGCCATATATCTCATGAGCCCAACTCACCTATCCACAGCATGACAGAAGCCTTCTCCATGGAGATGTTAAAGACACTAAAGAGTAAAATGTTACAACACTGAGGAACCAGGGCCAAAGTCAGAGTAGGCTGCCATTGTAGCTGGGGCTGGCCACCTTCGGATATCACAAAAGGCATAATAACATAAAGTATCCGCTTTGAAAGAAAGTGTGGGTGAGGGGGAGGTTAGATATGGCCACTGCTTGTGGCTCCTCCAAGGCTTTCCTTCAACACCGGGCAACGGTCTTGAAAAAGCAAAGCCAGATTTTCCATAATGGTACCAGTCTCTTTCTCTCCACTGGTATTAAAAGGCAGGGGGTACAGTTATCATGCATTGCCCCTTAAGTTTGTTAGATAGAGAAACCTGTGTGAAGCCAACCCTGGCTCTGTAAATACAAGTGGAGCTCTGTAGCAAACCATCCCTTCTGCTTCTTTAGTTTCTGAAGACTGAAATGAGGACTAGTAAATGAGGATGATGGTCAGTGGTGAATAGGGTTGGGTATTGTTTGGGTTTTAAATGATACTTTTAAAATGGTGCCACTGCCTAAACAGTGCCTGAACCAATACTTTAAAAAAGGAAAGAAAAGCACACAGTCGGTGACATTAAAAGATGGCTTGTTTATTGCTAAATTTAAATTATTTATTTAAAATGTAATAATAACAACAATAACTAATTTCACTAGTCAATTGCTGTTAAACGACAAGAAGAACCACTAGATGGCAGAAGGGTACTTTACAACAACTATGAATGCACCATGAGCTTACGAGGTGCAATTGAACGCACCAGTAAGTCCCGTCAGTGTTGTTTCTCCAACAATTCCCGGTGTTGGAATCCTTTCAAGTGAAATACAGCCGTAAGATCGTTGAGCTGTCAGCATTTTAAGCATGTTTAAGCCAGCTACTAGCTAATGGTAGGCTAACGCTACCTGCTGCCAAGTGTGCTAACTAGCGTCCCGTGCAGTGATGCTTCTGTTGCTTCAAACGTCCATATTGGAGCGTCAGAGAGCAACACAGCTTTTAATTGGCACCAAAATGAGGGACCAAAATCCGAGTTGTCATTCAGTCCAGTAGATACCGGTTGTTTTTCGGTACCCTAACCTAGTGGTGGAGTGAAGGAGGTGGTGGGGACAGGGCCCTGAGGGATAAATTGAAAGTACATGTAATCCACCCATTTGTAAGGAAGCATCAACAATGAATATGTAATTACTACTTGTTGGAAGCTGAGAAAATAAAAAATTGCACAGTTTTCAACCATTACTATAATAGTAAGAATGTGTTGTGTCAAATTGTGCTACACATCCCGAAGTGGCACAACATTAATGAATACTATTGTTTGCCTAAGTTGTAGCAACAATGCCTACTTGTCTGCCAAATGTGCTAACACAATATCGCAAAGTAATATACCATTACAATGCACAACAAACAATGGCTCAGAGTCACAATGTGTCAGTTAAAAGAAACGGTGAGCATTGTTAGCTATTTTAATTTTTTATTTTATTGGTTTATTTGAAAGGGACCATGCATATTTATGAACAATGTTGTATAAAAACACCATGTAAATATGCCAGAATTAGTAAAATAACTACAGTTAATCTGCAGTCCCTAGGCAGGTGACATACAGTAGGACTAACACAGAGACAGCCAGCAGTCATACAGCACTCATTCACTATGAATTAAAAGGTACATAATGGTGACATGTACATTTACAAAACAAACAAACTAAACTAAAATGCATGATGACAAAGACATTATTCATCCACCTCTATACTGCATTCCATTTAACAGTGAAAGTGTATGGGTGAAGAAATGTGTGACAGTTAAAAGTCAGTACATCTCTGGTTTTCTAGGAGCCGCTGTTTTAAGTGAGTTTTAAAAAGGTGTTGAATGTAGGACACTCTCTTATTGTGAGGGGCAAGCTATTCCAGAGTTTACCTCCTGTTATTGACATGATGTTTTGTCCAGAAGTGGTGCGTCTAAATGGTATCACACAGTCCCCTTTTACTGAGGCCCGTGTACTACCTCCGCTTTCAAGTCTTTGGAAAAATCCATGCAGCTGAGGGGGGGCAAGATTATGTAACACTTTATATACCAAACAAGCATACTTGAAATGTTTGCAATTGTGAAAGCTTAGAAATGTATGTCTCTCTAAGATATTGCAATGGTGAAATGACAATGCCTTTTTATCAAATGTTTTTGTGGCTTTCTTAAATAGAGATTCAATGCTTTTAAGAGTAGTTATGCTATTTAATGACCAGTTTGTAAAACAATACTCAATATGTGAAAAGATCATAGTATATAAGAACAACTTGGCAGCTTTGGTGTCAAGAAATGGCCTAACTTGTTTAAAATTCTGCAAATTGAATTGAACTTTATTTGCCACCTTTTTTACATGACTTTTGAATGTTAGGGTGGAGTCATATATGACTCCTAGATACTTGAATTCATTAACAATATCAAGCTCCTGTCCTCTAAGGAACACATTAGAATGTGACACCTTCATGTTTTGTTTGGTAAACGCCATACAGACTGTTTTTTTGGTGTTTAGGTAGAGACATGACTTAGTGAGCCAGTCATCAATGTGAGCCATTGCAGATGCAAGTGCAATGGCTTACATCTGCATTATATCCCAACAAGCACGACCATTAGCAGCTATGTTAGTTACTTGTAGTGATCATGACCAAAGCCAATGTAAGAGCATTACACTGTCCCTGTACAAACATACAGTACTGTAGTGTTGGGTTATAAAAACACTTACTCAGGCCTGATTTACACTCTATTCTAGACAGGCGTCTGACATGTTCTGAAGGTCGAATTGGCCCTTCGGATGTGATGTGGCTGAGGCATTTATGTCACTCTCTGAATTAGAGCTGTTTGAACATGCCACCCACCTCAGTGGCGCTAGGCCAGATGGAATGAGGTACGAGGGGGTTTGAAAAAGGAGCGTGCCACAGATTTCTCCTTGAAGCTTCGATCTTCTCACAACAATTTCTGGCAAGCTACAAGGAAGCCAAGTGATAGCTATAGTCTGTAGGGTTGTAACAGTTTGGATTTTAAATATCAGTCAGTGTTGCAACTCGAAACACAGGGATTGATTACTCAACTGAAAGACTTAGCCTATTAGATAATTAATGCGTGCATCACACACTGTGACTTAATGAAAATGACACTGATAGACAATTAAAAATTGATTTTTGCAGAAAGATCACCACAGACAAAAGAGTAATAAATAAGATATTGATATGATTTGAGGATTCCACCCTCAATTGTACAAATGCAAAGACTAAACTAAAACACACAATTGCAATCAGATACAGGTGAGATGCCTTTGCTAAAAGATGGCTAACACTATTAGCATAAATGTGAGAAAAACCGGTATGTAGACTGTCTGTGTGTTTGCTTATAAACACATCTGTAGAGGTGTCAGGTATCAGGGAATCGTAATAGAGGGCAGTTATGTGTTTTTCCACCTCATGGGGAATCAAGCAAAAGGAGATGGTTGTTAATTAACTCCGTAGTCTGGAGGGAAAATATGTTGAAGGCGTTGAGATGTAAAATGTAATTAAAAAAAGGAAATGCATCCTGTACGGTTTGTGCTTGTACTTTTGATCTGTGTGTGGGTGTGAATTTACACTCAGTGAGAGATAGAGGGTGTTGTAGTGTGTATTAGAGTGTGTGCGTGTTTTGTTGACAGCCGTTCATACATTTCTCTCTGCTTATTTGTTTTGTTATATTGTAAGGTGTACCAAATATTGTGTTATGTACATAAACATACAAGACAGTAGGTGTAAAGTAGTAGATCAATCAGTACCACTTATAAAATATGGTTTGGCAAAAATTAAGCAATATAAGCCCCCTGAATGTATTGATTGCATTAGATTGTACAGAGGTTAAGACTAATATTGTATATAGTAATAACAATAATAAGTTTATTTGATATAATCGATAAAAATGTTTTTATCGTTTGACAGCCCTAGTATATCCAACAGAAAAAAATTTAAAAGATTAAAACCTAAAACCCAAAGTTACAAACATGAGTCAAAAGCGAATTTAAACAAGTTTCAGCTGCTGTTTAAAAGCTTCAACAGAGACTGCAGAACGTAAGACAATAGGAAGAGCGTTCCACAGGTTTGGGAAGGAACGGTCACCTTTAGTTTTTAAGTGAGTGCGTGGGACCACCAGTAATCCCTGGTTAGAAGACACGAGGGACTAGGGGTGGGGGGAAAAAATCGATACAGCATAGTATCGCAATATTTTCCGTGGCAATACTGTATCGATACACAGACGCCAAGTATCGATCTTTTATTATATATGTGTTGGTCAGTTTGTCAGCTTGACAATCCCATTTTGCAGCAATAAAAGTAAAGTGAGATGAACAAACAAAGAAATGTATCTTTTTAGATAAAACAGAGGTTGACAAAGTTTTCTTTTGGGGACATAATTTGAAATTTGAAGTTGAAAAAAAGGTAATCAATTGCAGAATATTGCAATATCTTTAAAATCACAATAATATCGTATCGTGATATAAGTATCGTGATGATATCGTATCGTGAGGCCTCTGCTGATTCCCACCCCTATGAGGGACCGGTTAGTAGTGTACGGATGGAGCAGGTCCGAGATATAAACAGGTGCAGTATATATGCACAATATATGCAGTATTCTACATCATCAAAATAAGGTTGGTAATGTAAAACGTACTACAGGAATGTGTCTGAATGAGTATAAATATGTAGATCTATTATCTTACAGTCCCACTGGGATGGTTTGACGGGGAGACTGTCATTCAACAAGACAAGTGGTCTACGTACAGACTTCGACCTGGACATCGTCAGTCTAAAGGAGGACGGACTTGAAAAGGTACATTTTGTCTTTGGTTTAAATGCATTCATGATATGGAATAAAAGCACAACATCAATGTGTCATCACATGCAGTGTATAAAAAAAGCAGAACTTCTGTGATGACTATACCATAAATATAATTTAATGGATTATTGATTTCACAAATACGTTTCAGATTTTCCTATTGGTGTGGAACAGATAATGCAAATTTGACAGTATCATTTACCTCCTAACAAGGAAGCAAATTGGCTGTTTCAACATAAGCATAAGTTAGTGGATCATAAAGCAAATTGGATCAGGGTACACATTAGGGTGTCTCTTAATGATAATATGAGGTGATGCCCAAAATGCTGTTAGATGGTAATGAGCTGTATAAACATGTTTTACAAAAAAGGGGGGAAAAACTAAAAGGTTGATAATGTAGAACGTATTTTATTATACTGGAAGGCAAAGTACCCTCTGGACTATAACAGCTTTTCTCTACTAGAGGGCTTTCATACATTATGAATACATCAAATAGGGATAAGTCCCATTATGACTTCCTCAAGTACTCCCTAAAGGCTCAACACTATATAATAGCAGGGGCTTTTCAGCTTGTAACCCTTGTACTATTGAACACTGCTGCCTTAAAATTCTTATTCTTATTTCATCTTGTCCTGCGTGCCGTCAATTAAGTTAAAGTCATCTTGCAAAAGTATTGAATGCCATATTAGCATCTTCTCATTATGTCTCTGACAAATCCCATGCTCAAGCATGTTAGCGTTGATCCAGCAGCGTGCGGCGGATTGCTGGATTTTTGTCCCCTTTTCTTTCTTGTATATCCGTGGAATCGGCTTTAACTGTTTGAGCTGGTTAAGATGTGGACTTTTCTCAACTAATCCATTGTAATTGAATATTAGCCCAAGTTTCAGCTTGTGCTGGAATTATGAACAGGTTCTCAGAGTGCCACTTTCACTCCACGCCAGCATGCTCAGGACGGTGAAATAAATGTAATGCTCCCCATGTGGTTGCACGAGTAAATAACTTTTGAATCATGTCTTTAGCTAATCATGTTTAATGAATTGAGCTAATTGTAATTGGGTACAATTAGAAAGAATTTTGCAAAGCGTAAAGTATTCACAGATATTTTTAAATCTCTCTTTTGTAGTCCTCTTTGGTTGTTTGACAAGCTGTAACTAATATGCTTTTCAAATTAGAGCATATGCTGCTCTCTGGATTAGGCAGGGAGGACATTAACAGACGTTTTTCATGCTTTATTGTGGGGGCCTGTATGTCTTTAAATGGATCCACCTAAAGCACAAACCCCAGTGAATATTAAAAGCTGTGTCTGTAGTAATAGAGAAAGCAGGAGGAGGGTTTGGTGGAGGGCTCGGCTTGCAAACAGAGATTGTTACCGACAGCCACAGGACTATTTGTGCTAATGATATGTTCCAGAGTGTCTCTACAATATGCAGAGCTTTTTGCCTGAGGGCTTCTCGCATGTATAACTCCTTTTATTTGTTCAAATCTCTCTGCTTATCTCACTGACACTGCATAGCAACATTACTTTTACAGTGTGATCCAACGAGCAACCCTGTACCTTCTTTTAAATGAACTGTAACCTTTTTGCAATATTTGCTATTTTTTAATAATATTCTGTTTTTTTGGCACCATTGTTTAGCCTTATATTACTTTTTCATGCACAGTTTTATCTCGCAAGAAAGCCACAACGTCAATATACCAATCTCATGGATCATTATCATATAGTATATTATTTTTTGTATACTTTATTCAATTCATGTAAAAACATGCAAACAGATGCATGAAAACATAGAATAGTTTAGTTTGAAGATGAGGGAAGATGATTCAGTAGGTTTACATGTTTTGAAAAGTGGGTCTCTATTTTTGATCTCATTGCAAGTTACAGTACTTATTCTTCTACATAAATATCAGTTATGTTTATTGTTTTATAGATTTTCTCAATCGATTTGGCACATTTACTGAAACAAATTTACAGTTGTCAAAACTCTAAGTACAATCCTCACACCATGTGGTACATTTGGCACACCACTTTATGTGACCTGCAAAAGGTGACTTCTCAATCAAAAGAATTAACTCATGTTTCAAATGTAAATAAATCCATCAATAAATAAACCATTGTCATCAAAGCAAAAAGGTTCCTTTACCATTGCTTAGACCAAGACAGTCAAAACGCAAAGACATCTTGTCAAATGACAGCATACTCTGAAAGTGTGATAGTTACCCAGTATGTCATATTGTCCAGTTGCTAGCATTGTATATTTAGGCAGCTGAATAGTATTTATGTCAACCATGGCACACACTATACTTATACTATACTAAGAAAACATTTTTTTTTCATTGTATGTACACACCAGCCAATCGCAAATACATATAAAGAAAGCTTGTACAGAAAAAAAACAGCAATATGATCAGGAGCTACTGTACAATATGTGCAAGAAAATATGCTGCAAATGTATCAACCTCATGTGTCATTCAATTTCTCCACTCTGTTTGACCACAACATTTCATTGACATCACACCTGATATCCTCCCTTGCAATGCAACAAGGGAAAATCTTTTGGCATGACGCAGCCACCCCCTCCAATAATCTGCTGTGATATCCTCAACTGTCAACTGTTTTTGTTTGGTTGCTCTACATTGTGAGGAAATTACAGTACATTGTTCCCAATCTGGTCAAAGTCTATCCATCTGACAACTTTTACAACAATACATAACTATTATGTATCTAATATATGTGTGACAGGATATTGCGAATGTTAGTTGCTCTATTTTGCATGTAGGGATTTACGCATTTGAGAGCAATATGATTTAATAGCAAATTAATGCAAACTATTTTAATTTGCCAGGCTTACTCACATTTTGTATCAAAGTAATTATAAATGACTATAGTCATGTGAACAACTGACATAATGTTCATATAAATAGTCATATAGGTTGACAAAGTTTAATAGTCATTCAACGATTATGCCAAAGCGATTGAGAAAAACTATAACATACAATTCATCAAATGATTCTGTTTTTTTTTATTTGTCCATCATGCATTTCCTTCAACACATAAACTACCCCCTGCATGCTTTCCAAAGAACCCTGGCCTGCTGATATAAAGGTGACTCAGCCGATCATCCAACGCTGCCGGAGATGTGTTCAACCTGGCACTAATGTGTGAGACTGGTTGGTGGGGGGAGCCTGCTAGGGCCACAGCCCACCAACAGACACAGAACACTTAGTAACATGCTTTTTATCTTCCGCAGGTGGGGAAGTGGAGTGTGTCGGGAGGTCTTAATATCACAGAGTTGCCAAAGCGAAAAGGGATGAACATCACTGATTCCCTGGCTAACCGCTCCCTCGTCATCACAACTATTCTGGTAGGTCACCTGTGTAGCCTGGAGTAAAATATATCCTACCCTTTATGTCTCCTCAGGATTCCTTCCAGATAATACACTGAAATTCAAGCTTTACAACAAGGTCTTATAATTAGCTTTTTCTAGCAACAGCCACGTTTAATTCTAAATGTACTGCAGCATTTGAAAGAAGTGTGCCTGGTTTACACTTATTTTCTCTGGTGACTGGCATACACTGTATTAGTCAAAATACCTTTAAGTTTGTCCAACTTCTTGATTACTTCTTAAAGCCTGTTTTTTTGTGGAGCTTTAAAAGGTGAAACACACATTTTGAGAATATGAAGCATAAATCTAAACTCTTGCTTACATGCTTGGACAAGAAAAGCCAAAGAGCAAAAGGGGGTTATGTCCGATTGAAGTCTGATCTTACAATTTAAGTAGCTTTTTACAGGGTTCTGGGTTTAAAACAAGCTAGAAATAGGGCTGGGCGATATGACAATATAACATGTCTACCATATTACTTTTTATATAGTTTCTATTGCAATGTGTATAGTAATGCGTAGTATCGTATATAATTCACACAGGAGTGTACAAATATAGGTTTTACCATGTGGTTATTTAATATAGACTATTATTGAATTACCAGATAACATACTATATCATAATATATAGTTTATGAAAGCACCTATAATCGGGATGGAAGATTTTGGCCATATCCCCCAGCCCTGGCTGGAAACATTAAGTCAGACTGTGCTTTCAACCACCTCATGGAGCTAATGTTTGCTTACTTAGCTACAGTTATCTAGCAACGGCTGGTAAAAGCCAGACAGTTTGTTTCAGCTAAGCACCGGTTAGGAATGAGAAGTCTGTTTTTGTCTATAATCAAGGGCTCATTGTTTAAAAAAAAAGTGAGAATTTAAAATGTTGAATCTGCTGCAATCATAAACTGCATAAGATGTGCGAGAATGAGAAGCTTGACAGTTTAGCAACAGAAACTTCAGTTATCAGTGACATCATGAGCATGTTAAATGAGCGGACCTGGAGCAAAGCACACAACAAAGATGGAGACAGTTATACAGAATAAACCATTCCTGAGAATACAATAATTACATGTGCAGATAGAGAGAACTGAGTGATCCCTCCCCCAGCTCCACATTGCATCCATTTGTAGATCCCCAGTTGTATGTACTTAACACTGTAACTGGATGTCAGTGTCTTTGTGGAGCTATCAGGGAGGTGCTGACACAGATGCTCCCCCCGTACCTTTTCAAGACAGATATACAAGCTACAACGATAAACACTATCATTATCCTTATATTGGACCACAAGGTTGTAATTATGACAAGTGAGGTCAAGGCGGGACATAATTAATGCCTATCAGGTACCATCTATGTTAATTCTGTCTCAAAGAGGAGACAGTGAACAAGAATTTAAATGGTGTAATGTTGAACTACTGCACTAAGAAGTGTCAGGATTGGCTAATTTTATGTTGTAGTTAGAGTGGAGTTAATGTAGATGTGTTTTTCTCCATGTAGTTCAAGTGTTTCAGTAACATTTCATGTTTCCCAAAAATGTTTTACTTCATTTTTGCCTGAAAGTGCATTTGAGTATCTCTGACATGTCTCAATTTGCTATTTCGTTGTGAATCATTAGTTTACGATGATACAATTGCCTACTTTCATATTGCTGAAGAGAGTTTCAAGTTTAATATCAATCTCCCCTCTTAGTGTAATGACACTGCATCAAACTGATTCCAGTGATGCATGAACAAGACGTCTGACAGCTTTATAGTGATAACTTTGTCGAAGAGATTTAGGCACTTAATGTGTTTTCCCCCTTACGTTAATTGTTTGCACTCCATTGCCCGTAATGTCTCTGCACAAGCCCACCTCCCTCCTCGTTCTGTTATGCACGCCCATGCTGCGACTGTGAGGGTAGAACTGGTATAAACACTTTGATTTGAGTCCAAACCTTGGGGAATAGCAAGAATTGGAAGGCTCGAAACAGATGGTAATGACTTTTTCCCTTAACATGCAAACTTTTTGATCAAGTTAATTGGACAACTTGAGCAAAGTTTGTCGCTAAAGACTTTGCTCTCTAAATGCATTGTCATCAAGTATTCATCACTTATTATTTATTTAAGAGGCCATCCTAATTGTCATGTCCAAGTGGCTTCATATTTTGATGGCAAACAATTAAAGACGTTTCTCAGTTACTGTATGTTTTTCTAGACATTTTTATTTTGTTAGACATTGCGGAAAAAATGATACCCTGCTTAATGTTAGTTTAATAAACAGTGTAACTGTGTCCACATGCCACCAGCACATGATGTTCTCTTTTGTCCCCCCCCCTCCACCCCCACCCCCACCCCCACATCCACTCTGATCATCACCTCCACTTCCCCCATTGAAAAAGAGATCCCTGTGGGAATAAAGAGTGCTGTGACTGCCTTTTTTATCCTCTTTGATTATATATTTTTACTTAGTGCCACACAAGCTACAGTTGCAGTTTTTCTACACTTGGAAAATCAAAAAAACACAAGCAAAGGTCACCTTCATTCGAGAATCAATTACGCTGCTTCTGAGCTCAGTTTGTATATAATACATCTAGCTATTGGAGGAAATAAATTGTATTACAGCCCTTGCATAAATGGACCAACATGTTTTGAAACGCACAGCGGGACATGCAAGTTTATCTGGCAGGGAAATGGTAACAGATACCAAAAAAGGCAATCATTTATAAGCTAATTTGTATTAGTCATTGTCACTGCAGGCATCAGCTCAGTTGCTTTCCCTTGGAGATTGGTGTCAATTGATGAAGGCAATGTTGTGGGCATGCTCCATTTGACTGCGGCATTCTGTTCCTAATCAAGCTTTTATACAGCACAAATTATGAGCAGCCAGGCAGGATATTACAGGCCAGTATAGAGTGTCAGCTACCTGACCATAAAACAAAATGACCTGTGCACCAGCAAAATAGGTCAATGCACAGCAGCGTGGGGAAGAAAGTAGGTTTAGTTAGCTCAACCCTGCAGGCACATTGATAGTATAAACATTTCATTTTTTGTGCTTTACCATCACTATAGCAGGACACCTACTTTACATTACAGTCTTTAAAATTAATTAACTCAGGTCTCCTTTTGTTAATACATCAATGTAGGAAAAATGTTAGCAGTCTTTCATAATTTAACACTCCCTGTACCCACACGCTGAACTTGAAGCTGCTGTCACTGCCTGTTAAATGCAACAGCGACTCATCAGCTCAGATCACTTTGCTTCAATTAAGTGCATGTGCTGAAACAAATTGAAAAAGCTGACCTCACCATTGCTTTTCATTTGCTCTTTTGGGTCTGTGCAGGAGGAGCCATACGTCATGCTTAAGAAGTCTGACAAGGCGCTGGTTGGGAACGACCGTTTTGAAGGATTCTGCATCGACTTGCTCAAAGAGCTGGCCAACGTCCTGGGCTTCACGTATGAGATCCGCCTGGTGCCTGATGGGAGATATGGCTCTCAGGACGACAAGGGCCAGTGGAACGGCATGATCAGGGAACTTATAGAGCATGTAAGTTGTACTTCATATTGTCTGCTTCACATTTTTCCTTAAAGGAATAGTTTGACATCTTGGTAAATATTCTTATTTGCTTTCTTGCCAAGTATCAGATAAGGCGATCGATACCACTCTCATGTCTGTATGGTAAATATGTAGCTAGAGCCAGCAGCTGGCTAGCTTATGTTAGCCGTTGCCATGCAACTCTAAGAAGTTACGTCCCAAAGCCAACTAAATGTCCAGGATATAAAGCCCTTAAAACATGGATTTGGGGTTTTTCTGTGATTAAACATTAAGTTTTATGTTAATTAGTGAGCTTCTGATGTGCTTGTGATTTTGTTAGTTTTATACAGAACCAGGCAGCGTTTCCCCGTTTCTAGTCTTTATGCTAAAATAAGCTAAGCAACTGTTGGCTCCAGCTACATATTTATTGTACAGACATGAGAGGTATCAATCGTCTTATCTAACTGGCAGCAACAATTTCTCCATTATCTGCTGCATCTCTAAAATGAAGCAGCTTCATGTGCTGTAAAAATGTTTTACATCATCACACAAACTTAAAAAACCACGGCATTGAGCGGAATTGCATGTCCTTTGTGTGGGCAGGGATACAGTTATGATTGAGTACAAGTCAGGATGGGCCTGCAAAGCTGTCAGTCACATTTATGGCACAATTATGTCAAGGTTGCCTAAAGTGTGGTGATGCCATTTAGTGAGACAAAACCACTTCCTTCAGCTGGATAAGCCAGAAATCTAGGATGAACATGGGACCATGCATATATTTTAAGGATGCACACAGCACACCAGCAATCATCTTGCTGAGGCATAGTGGGCAATCCCAGCTGTCTGTGTCAAACTCAAAGCATCAGCGGCCGTGAAACAGCTTCACATCCAAGTGATGGTGGCAATTCTCTGCTGGCATTTCATAAGTGTCCCTGTCAGTGCTCTCGCTTTGTCCTCAGCCCCATGGGGTCAGCGCTGTACTCAGCTGAAAACTTGTAATAGCTTAAGTGGCATTTAGTGCAAGGAATTGTATGGCAGGAGTCAATGGCTTGGTGCTGAAAGGGTTGGGAAAGGTGGGCTCCCACTGCAGCACTTTATTTCTCCATCCAAGCTTTTCACAAGATCCATGTTAATAAACAACAACCTTGAGGGGAACAAATGGATAACTAAAGGTAGAGAATGCAGGCACGAAAGAGATGCAATACTCCATTATTTAACAGCACATACACTCTTTGTATTAGTCTGCTCTTTGGTTTAAAGGGAGAATGTGCTGGTGGTCACAGAGAGAATGTTCATCAACTGTGACAGATGGTTTACATGCGTTTTGTGAAGATGAAACATTTGGTGATTGAGATCTCCGGACTGGCTTACTGTAATGAACGTAAGCTGACACACATCAATGAGAAGCTCCATTTGCTTGTGTTTTAAGAGAAACTATAAATTAGCAGATAAAAACAGCTAAAGAGATGCATTTAGGCATAGATTTTTGAATGTACAGGTCTATTGCTTTTGTAAACAGCAGCAGAAGTGAAGATTATAATCTATACTTCTAGTTATTGCTTTTACTGCTCCTTATCGCATGACCAAAGCTGCATGACGTCTTCTTTGTGGGTTTTTAGTGGGTTCTATTTTGTGGTCTGGTGCTTTCGTTACCTCTGGCAGTATGGATAAGCTGATCGTGATTCAGCAGACCTGAAATATAAACTTCAATTCAAGCTGAAGAGATCTGACCCTGGAATGATATGAGAGGCCACTATGGCTACAGATTATTTGGGAGTAAACCTCAAACTACCACATCTCCTTCACTGATCTAATAAAGTTTGGGCTGTATTTCTTCCCAACTCTAACAAGAACTGCTACATGTACTGTAAAATGCTATTTTCTTCAAACTTTCTACAAAATATTTATCAAACACTGTATGCATGAATTGCATTCATTTTGTACACCATACTCAAAGAGATAGAGAAGGGAAAAGTAAATGGCCGCTGCCATAGTTGTTATCTGTTCAATTTGCATTCATAACTACTTTCTATTAACCTCTTAAAAAACCACTGCCCCCTCATTGTAAAACAGACAGATAAGAGGTATGACAGTTTAGTAGGGATCAGTGCCTTTACTTTAAAAAAAAAAAAGGGTCACAGAGTTAGATAAAGTCTGAGGTAGAAAACAGGGGGAAACGGTTGGTTTTAGCTGATAAAACGGGGCTGAAACACAAGGCTCATACATTCATGCTATCAGCTCACATAATGTACCCTCATAAATCATAGCTGCATTAAAGAATTACAAAAAAACGCTTGACTGAAATCTTTGTAAGAGAATAAGACTTGAGTTTATTAAAATCAGTTGTAAGCCGTCATTCATCTCTGTGGTTCATCAAGTTTTGTCACATGGAGAAGGGGATGTAACAGAAAAAGTAAGAGTTTAAGAATGTTTGTATGCCTATATTTTGGATGAATGATACTATTATGCAATTTACTTCACATATACAGTTACTGATGCTTCTGAATGAGAAACTGCAATGATTTAGCATTGTGTAATATATAGCCTTTATTTTCCTCTGTGTAGTCACAAAGCTCACTGCAGTGCCAAAGGGCATTGTTTGGAAGGTGCTAAATGATGCAACAGGCCTTGTTAACTTGATTTAGTCACAATAGATGATCACTTTAATCAAGCTGTGATGCAAATGTTAATAGCGTGCTTAGCACATCATTGGTTTCTGTCATGGCAATTAATATTTGCTTCGACAGATACACTGAAAGGTTGTAACCAGCCATTCTTTATCTACACAGATGGCAATAAAGTCCGCTGGATTTAGGTTACACACCTATGTGTGTGTAAACACACAAATTTAGTTTTTTATGCTGGAATTTTTGGTAAATGAAGAAAGCATGTGACCCAAGTGAACTGACAAGTGTGATTTAGATTTTGATCTGAGACAGCAGGATGACCTGGTGGTGAGAGCGGCTAACCTTTAGCTGAGAGGGCAAAAGTTCAACTGCCTCAACAGCAAACATGTCCCGTCTGTCAATGCCCCCTTAAGTAAATCACTTGATAGACTGTATTATATAAGAGACATATCTACACGGTTGCATGTTGCTGTGCATTCATTCCTCACCATGGGTTTTGTAAATGCATGTTTAACTTGCGAATCAGACCTTTTTTTATATTCCCTCAGCATTCCTGTAGCAAAGATTGCTGTCTGTTATCTGTGGTGACCATTGGATAGTTCAGCAAAGTGTGTTTCTGCAACTGCACCACATTCTACTCAAGCAAAATCTGTTCTTGTATCTCAATATTCATAAAAAAGAAGAAAAGGAGCAACACAGGAGCCCTATATGCAAGTGCTATACAACCTTTATATTAGCATAGTGATTGCATGCTGTAAAATGCATATAGTCTGTGTATGCATCTACAGACTGTAGCATAGTTTGCAAATGTTTGTTGAGGGATAAAAAGCCTTGGTTGTAAGCAGTATTTGATTACTGTATGTTTGGCACTGGAGCAAATGCATTAATGTCCTATGCTGTTAGTCAATAAGAAACAGACCACTGCTCAGGTATGTTCAGTGTACAGTCAGTGGATTGGAAAGCCATGGATCGTGTTACTGTAGCTGTAACTGTATGAATCCTCCAGGCTATCATCAGGTGAGGAGGTCCAGAGGGAGCACACCACTAAGCCCACCATCTGCAAACCCAGATAACACAGAGCCATGTGGCACGCAGCAGGGCACTATCAGGTTATCTTGCTTGTGCCCAGTTTGTGTGCCTTAGCAGTAAGCAGAACAAGGACATGCGGCATGTATATTAGCCCACCGTAGGGATGTCTGGAATAGCATGCTGGTTGATCTTTCAGCTGAGTGGCAGGTTGGTTCAAAGCTGCAGTAGGCAGCTGAGAACAGAGGGAGCAGTATGTGATGTACAAATTTGAATAGTTTAATAGAGACAGCAGATGCACAGCAGGATGCATTGCTTTCCCCATCTTTCCGTCTCTTCTTAGGCCACCGTGTATTTAGATGCCATGGTGCAAGTAGAAATGTTTTCTTTCTGACCTTTGTTTACTGCTATGTGGTATTTATCACACAAATCTGACGGAAGAGCTGTTGAAGCCACAGGGAACGTTAAACTCATGTTAAGAACAGCCTTAAGGTCCAGAAACTGAGTATTTAAAAAAAAAATCTAATATAAAAACAAATGAGATTCCATGCAACATCAAATCACAAGAAGTACGCTGGACACGGTTGCATCATTTAGCTTATTATGGTTGTATGTGTGTTCTAGAACCAGCAGATTCAATTCATTGAGGGCTTATGGTTTTGCATAAAGATCCAAAACATGACATGAGATCTCATTTTACTTGTTGAGAATGCTGTATGTTGTTCCTCTCTCGGCGCTCAGTATGTAGGAAGAAAAGAAAGCCTCCCTTTGTGAGTTGTGTCGTTTCTTGGAGGAGAGGTATCCGAGCGTGAACCAAGCAGCTGGTTTCATTAACCTCCTGTCCAGAAGGGGTGGAGGGGAGTTGTGGGGGCCGCCAATTTAAATGGTAACCTTCTGAATATGCAGTCATACGCATATGATAGTAACCACAACTTATGCTCAGCCGTGTCCACTGACTAATGCTATATGGTTTCATGTAATTTTATTGACAGTAGATAATGGCTTTATAGATGGAACCGCATCTAGATGTCTCTCCTTTTTCCAAAAGCGTCATCGAAGAGATTATATGTTTTACAGTATGTCACTGCAATATATGTTAGCGTGTATCCAAACTTTAAATGAAAGACAGACCTTATATAGCCCGGCAACTTAAAGTCTCCCAATAAATGACCCACAGTATCTATGGTATCATACTAGTTGCTGTGTGAGACAGTGTTGAGATACAACCTTTTTCTGAGCTTGAATGCTAACATGCTCATAATGACAATGCTAACATGACGTATCTATAATGTTATAATTCAACATCTCATTTAATGTGTTAGGATGTTAATATTTGCCAATTAGCACTAAAAAAACAGCTGAGACTGATAGGAATGCCATTTGTTTAGCAGGTATTTGATCATAAACCAAAGTCTTTGACAAATTAGAATTTTAATCTGATAGTAAAGCTAAATGAAAAGTTAAGGAAGTTAAAATTGATCAGAAGGGGGACATCCATGTGTGTAACAAACCTTATGGTAATTCATTTGATAGGTTTTGAGACATTTTACTCAAAGCCACACGTCAACCTTGTGGTGGCACTAGAGGAAAAGTCTGAGGATCACCAAAGTCATTAGGATTCATATTTCGGGAATCATGAATATCTGCCAAAAGTTAATTGGTGAAATACAGTATTTCAGTTGGTAGACCAAAAGAAAGACATTGCATCCTCTAGAGCAACTCTGCTAGCTGCCAATAGCTGTCAACAACTGCCAATATTAAAATATAAATCATAGGAATTCTCTAATTATTTTTCTGTTACAGAGAGCAGACTTGGCAGTGGCTCCTCTCACCATTACCTACATGCGTGAAAAGGTCATTGACTTCTCAAAGCCCTTCATGAGCATGGGAATAAGCATTGTGTATCGCAAACCCAATGCCACCAACAACGGCTTCTTCTCCTTCCTGAACCCTATGACTCCTGACATCTGGGTCTACATCCTTTTGGCCTACCTGGGTGTTAGCTGTGTCCTTTTTGTCATTGCCAGGTAAGTCCATAAATTGCATACTGTTTGTCCTATCAGTCCATCATACATTTCTCCTTGAGGTCTTTCAATAGTCATAGTAATTTACTCTGTTATCATTGCAGGCTAAGATTCGAGTACACCTGCCAGTTTCTCATACTGTTAGCTGCTGGGTAATGATCAAGGCAGTTATGTCTGCATGGGCTCTCTACAGCCCAGCAGTGGGAGGAGGAATAGAAGAGAAATCTTCAATTGAGATTCAAAGTTCTATTCATGCAATTTTTTGTTTCCTGTGTGATGTCTTTGGAATTGGCAATGCAGCTTTAAAGGACACGCCTTAAAACGATAGTTTAAAAAGAAGACATACTTGCTGAAGCAAAAAATTGATAACTTAATGATCATATTCAGCCGTACAAAGAGAAAAGATATACATACCTGATGCAAATCTGATTTCATCAATGGAGGCTATTTATAGTTGATCATCAGTATTTACATACAATTCTTTTGAATTTCTGGCAGTAATAAGCCATACAATTATTATGGATGGAAATTATCTCTTTTATTGGCTAAAAAGTATCTCACTTTTTTTTGGGTTGTGAATATGATGAATATCCTGTTAGTATCATTGTGTATATTTCCTCCTGCTTCGCATGCAAAGTGGTGCTTGAGGAAGTTCTAGAAAAGCCGGCACTGAAAGGAGTTTGCGGCTTGAGAGCAAACAGCTGCACTCCTCTATCCTCATTCGTTGTTTTGAGACCTAAACTCTTCTGGAGTGGCTTCACATAAGTACAGAATCATCTTTAATTGTTGCATCAGTTTTTGTTGTTGCCTAGCCTAGATAGCTGAAAAGCTGCATCCTTAAAAGTGCATTGTATAAAACATACAGCGGTGAACAATAAGAGGGCTACTTCAGCACGAGTAGGTCATTTTAAATGCTGGACAGAGGTGTCACTTTGGCTTTCAAAAGCTCTGCTGCACGATAGTACTTGTGTTTCAAAGTACCCTTCCAAAGGCACATTTCAGTCCATAGTTAGAAGTTAGAAAAATTACATGTTGGTGTGTGGATCTATTTTTTTAAAGAAACATGACATGTAAAATATAGCCTACGTTAATGCTAATGTAGCTGTGAAAACTGCTGCCCTTTATTTTCATATATCAGAATACACTTAAAACTAAGGATGATTTAAGAGGATGTAAGGAGAGAATATATTTTATCCTCTTATTCAACCCATGACTCCTGGAGAAATACTGTACATCTAAAAAAAATACAGAGATAAAATATAAGATGCTGAGTACAGATTATTAGAAGATTTCTGTAACTTGTCGGATAAGCATTTAGACTCCGCTAAGTGTGTAATGATTGAGGTTTCTCTATGTGTACACTTATTTTTCAATGTAATAAAGGGACCTGGTTTCGGTAGTCTGTCTGGTAGGTGCAAAATATCTAAAAAAAATAGTTTTTTTGCCATATGTTTCTCTGCTTTGCACAATATTTCTTTAATTTAGTTTTTCTCTAAGTGATTGGAATTATGGGTTTACTAACATTTTCTAAGTGCTTTTACAATGAATTGTAAAAGCAAAACTATAAATTACATGAAATCAGTTTGAGGATCCAGTATATGTCTCATAGGTCTGTCTATGTACAGCCTTATTAAGACATTTAAAATAACTTACAGAGCAACACTTTGTGTTTTTATAACGCATCTTTCAATACATTTATTTTTAGCCAAATATGTGATATGTGACTTGTGAGTGTCTTTGGGTATTAAAATCTTGCCAATGAACATACACTATTGATGCAGAATAGCTGCTTTATGAAATAATACATAAGGGAAATAAAACTACAGTGTTATTAGGGTGTGAATATAAATGTAAAGTGCAAATGATGGGAAGTACTTTAACATATGATGATAGTACATGTTTCATAGACTGAGGTAGGTGTAAATTAGCTTTTTGTTTCATTTGGACACCAAACGGTTTCCAGATTGCTTCCTCTACTGTAGGTGTGAGCTGTACTGTACGTGTAGGCTGTACTCTTGGCCGACAGCTAATGTTGTTTAGCAGACTGTTTTTTTTATAGGAATGTTTCACACGCAGTCTGAAGCAACCTTATGGCTCTGCTTTACCGACGCAGCCTTTTTAGAAATTAGCAGATAACCAGGGGTATTGGATTAGAACTACTAAATTGTGTCGAAATTGCTCTCAAAATAGTGGAAAACAATAAATTGCTCTTTACTTCATTTGTGGTTTGTTTAAGCCATTTTCATGTGTAGTTTTGAAATGTACAGAAAACCTCTCCTATTTTCCATGCCTCTCCACCATCACATATTATTTGACCAAAGATTTCAATTTAACATTAAAGTAAAACTAAATGAGACTGAAGGAATTCATTTAATTGGTAGAAAGAACCACATTTATATTAATAGCTGCCCAAGGCCTCTCAGATGTCTGCAAATGTTATTAGGACACGTGAATGTTAAGATAAACACTTTCAGATGAGAACACTAGTCTGTATTTTATTTGAATGCACAATAATTAAACTTAGGCATGCCAACACTGAGCAAAAGCACCCTCTTATTGTCCATTGGTTCAGATGTTTGATTGCTAACTAAAATGAGAATACTTGAATGATGCTTGGAAAAGACTCAATTTTAGAGCCGTTTCATGATTAACCATCAGTCCTGTTGAATGTCTGATTAAAATAGACTGCTGACATATTAGAAAATATTTCTGAAGCATGTAATTCAATTGAAGTGTATCTATCTTGAACAATATACATTTCAATCAATTAAAGTTTTCTAGAGATTTATAACGGCCCCTCTGAATTGATATGCATTCAAGGACTCACCATTGTGGGTAACAGTGTTGAGGATAAAATTGTAGTTACTTATCTGTTTTTTTTTTTGTCATTAGCACTTTCTACTATATCTCATCAAAGTAACAGATATGCCACATTTCATGGAGATACTATCTGGAGTCTAGGGGATCCAATTGTAATCAGTAGAGCACCCAGAATAAAGAGCCAGAAAAAGATTGTTCACATTATATAAATACATTTCAAAAGGGGAAAGTAGTGACATTTAGCATGTTTTATCTCAGAATCTGCCTCTGAAAATGGCTTGTGAAATACAGGGTGTGCAGCATTCTCAGCAGGCATCAAACTAAATGGTAGAGATATAGAAAGGACTTTAAGGAGTCTTCATTCCTCACATTCTCAAACATGACATTTTATACCCTTTTATATAATGTATATAAGAAATAGTTGAGGGGTTTTTGAGTTAAGGCTAAACCAGGACCCGTTGATTTTAAAACTTTTTGATGTGACAATCGATAATACTTTTTACACTTAAACCATGAAACCAGTGGAACTATTGCATATAATCAACGCAATAATATCAATAACAATATTTCTCGGGGTGGTTGGTCATATCGTTGCCTATTTTATGAGCGCACACAACTGTAGTCAGTGTTTTTATGTGAACAATGGATGTTTAAATTAAAAGCTGTTGCCCATAGTGATGAAACCACAGAAAAGTATCTCCAAACTCTGCATTTTCTCTCAGCTTTACAGAGCTTTTTAATGTCATTTAGCACATTGTTTTGGTGTTCATGGTCCACACCTTTAATCGGCAGGTTCAGTCTTACGCCAGAAACACACCGCACGCTGAAGTGCCGTGAAGCGGAGCTATTTTCATTCAGGCACCCATGTTATCCAATCTCTCCAGCCACACCGGCTGCGATCATCGCGAGCATCAGAGAGAAGCACAGCCATTTCAATGGCACTGAAATGAGGCACCAAAATCCGCGTTGCTATTCGGTCCGGTAGATACCGGTCGTTTAGGCAGTGGCGCCATATTAGTACCGGCTTTCGGTACCCAACTCTACGCGTGATCAGGTCCAAATCCAAGCTTCACGGCTATTTGCGGTGCTTCTGCGGGCAATGTGTTTCCGCTGTCACTGCTTTCATCAATTCTGTAATCAGAAGGCAGTTGTTCAGCGAAAAAGCTCTGCTAAAACGACCAATTGCTGACTGCCCAGCACCAAATAGCAGCCAAGCTAAATTTGCAACTAACTGGTGAACATAGTGGAGTACGTAACAGCTAACGAGTCAGATATTTTTCTTAGTAGTTATCAGGTGACCACAAACAACTTTAAAATAATGCTAGCAATGCTCTGCTCTGTATTGACTGGACATGTAAATAGGCAAATGTTTGCTAGAATGTTTGCCATAAGAACTTACCTATAAGGATTTGTCAAGGTTGTGTTTATAGCTTGTTCTGCTGCTGCCATGTGGCCATAAGTTCAGTTAATGCTGCTTTAAGTACTGCTTTGTAGATCTGCTGCTGTTCTGCAGTCTTCAATACTGTAGTTGTGTTACTCCAAACCACAGACAGAACTCTGAAATAGCTTTAACTCTCAGAATAGCTCTCAAGTTGATATAATTCAGTTTTTGAAATTCTTCTTGAGGAAGGAATGGTATTCAAAAAGGATAAAGATGATGTAATTCTTGCATTTCCTCAGATCGCTTTCCAACTTCTCGTTCCCAGGTTCAGCCCGTATGAATGGTACGACGCTCATCCTTGTAACCCCGGATCAGATGTGGTGGAGAACAACTTTACCCTCCTCAACAGCTTCTGGTTTGGAGTTGGTTCCTTAATGCAACAAGGTATGGCGGCGCACACATCCTCTTCCTTGTCAGAAACAATTCTATCACACCACCCACCCCTCCCTCCTTTATCTGTGCACTGCTAGCTTCCTCTTTCTGCCTCTTTAACTGACAAGCTCCATGATTTCTATTCTGTGATGGTTTCATAAGACATTTACCTGTCAGGAACAACTGCAGAGCTCAGCCTTACATGACAAAGGAAAGCTGTTGTCACCTACCTGCTGTTTAAAAATGGAAGAGTAGGTGCCAGCCACTTGTCAGAGATTGTCAAGTAAGGATGAAAAACATTGCTGAATTCATTTCCCCATAACGCAGTTGCTGGCCCTGCTCAAGAGCTTTCTGTATGTTGGGACGAAAAGGGTAAGTTGAGGAACATGTCTGACAAATGCCAGCTGTCAGCCATGCTACGCTGGCTGGTGTGATGTTTTCAGCGCTGTACGACTTGCACTGAGAGTGACCCACTGTAGAGAATCCATATGTCTCACTCCTAACTGTCCAACAAGTAGCCCACCAATTAAATGTCACTGTGATCTTGTTTGATGCTGAAGTATAATTCTGACACCAGTAAGAACAAAATAAGCCATTTCTTCTTTGAGCACAAGAACTCAACAAGTATTACCAAATCCCACACTACAAAATCAATTCTAACTTTTTGACTGCAAAATCAAAAGGGATACAAATAGGTTTTCATTTGCTAGGAGTCCCTTAAAGGGATAGGTAAGCAAATGAAGGCCCAGAAATAACATAATGAAGTCAACTGTGGAGGGAAAAAAGACTCAAGTAATAAAATGCTTAACCTCTATGTAACAAGACAAATCAAGGAGGCTTAGTGGTACTCGGCAGTGGATCTTTGCCCATAAGGATAGCAAACACATTCAGCAATTCATTAAGCACAGAAGCTCGGCAGCACTCTAGTGAAACTGCATTGCAGCTCTGCCAATTTGCCAGTGGAGTAGCACCAGCGTGCCGGGAAGCAGAGGAGGTGGAGAATCAAAACAAAATGAGCTAGTTAGTAGCCTTTAATATTAAACTAAACTGGTTAAAACTCCCTATTATAATTTGTATCATGGCTCACAGTGTTTTTTGTCAATGCCTGAGCTCCATATTACTATACTACTATATTTATAGTAGTTAACTGAAGCTGCTGCTAATCGTTTTTTATTCATAGATCCTTGAGTACAAATATTCACATCGGGATATCGAAGTTAATATGTAGTTCAAGTGTGTTCTCTAGCATCCGTATTATGATTATGGACATATGTTGCATAGTTCCTTATGCTGCATAACTGCTTCTACATGATTTTTCAAACATATCTTGATAATGATCTTTAACATATTATTTGTCTCAGTTTAAAATTGACAGACTGATGGCTTTCTGTGACACCCAACCTTCACACTTGCTGCATGGGGGAATCTGCAACGAGGAATATTTTGTCTGTGTCAAATAAACAGACATCCTCAGCCTGTCTGCCAAACACAGTGACAGCAGCTGAGATGGAAGCCATTTCCTTGACATGTTTAAAATGCAAATGGATGTGTTTCTACCAGCTTGTCTGTGGGAGGGAGGTGTCACAGACAAGACAAAGAACGCAAAATATGTGGAGGTGCAAAAGCAAACACTTTGTGTACTTCAAAAGCATCCTGGGGGGGTCTCAGTAGGCTTTTACTCACAACAAACATATGTCTGATCATTTCTCCTAAATTGGTTTCCCTACATAAAGTAATTTCATGAGCTGACTTATTCCCAATTCTCTCATTCTCACTGACATTATTCCTTGATTTTCTAAAATATATTTCTATGCTAAATATTACCAAGATGCATGGTTAAAGCCCAACATATTGTATTCTTTATTTGGTTATTTATGCAAGAACTATCTGTAGTGGCCTTTTGTCTGTGGATAACAAACTGCAGTTGTGACTTTGCCCCTTCTTGAGATTTACATCAAGATATACTTGCAATGGAATAAACATTTTCATTCACAAGTGTTATTTAAACCAATTAACGAGTAAAAGCCTTAAAAGAGAGTTATAGTGCAATGACTCCACAGAGAGAATGCTAAGTGCAGCTAATCATTCTCATGGGAAAGCCTAGTTCTCTCAAGTTAAGGTAAGGCATTGCTAGTGGGAAGAAACACTGCAGAAAACCGGAACATCATGTTTAGCACGATGCACTACTGAATCCACAGAGAACAGCTTTTCTCAACCCAGACTGACAATTCAAAAGGCATCATTAGATATAAAAGATTCTGTTCATTTTTTTTCAAAAGGAGAACAGCAGTGTCAGCGTGACTTCTTCATGATCTCCTCTTAGGAAATGTGTGCTGTAGTTGTAGTAGTGGCTACTATAGATATAGTGCATCCATTATACTTAACTCCCTTATTGTATATAGTATTCACAGATGTCACAAGAAAGAATTAACACAAGAAACGGACAGCTGGCATTCAACCTCAGTCAACATTAAGTTTCAAAACAATGACAGTTTAAGTGCTGGTTAATTAAGAATATTTATATTTTAAATTTTTTAAATCCTAAGAGTGGATAATGCAACACATCTAGAAATTAAAAATGCAACAGCACAAATAGGCTCCCTAAAGCCTTGAAGCTAGTAAGTGAACATTGAGTAATAAAAATGGTTTTGTCAAAGTGCTTTTGAGTTATCTCCTGAGAAATTAGGATTTCATAAATTATGGCAAACAAGGCTGAGGGGAGATTTTGCACTACTACTACTATTATGAGTAAAAGCTAAAGTTAGTGTATCTCGTATTCAACATTTCATTTGTATTTTTTTTTGTTAACTGACAATTGAACAATAGGACAAGGCAGAATGGTTGTTACTGCTGGATTTCTACATATTGTTAGCAATTAAGAGTTGTGGTGAGCTAGCGTATGTAGCTAACATTGTTTTCAATGCCCAACTGATATAATGTTGTATGGTATATATATGACTTTGTGAAGCACTCTTAATTCAAATAATATGACATAATAAGGATGTATTATTTTTGATAACAAGTAAATTCCTGAAGCTGAACTCAAAATTAAAAATGCCCATTTCTCATAATGTTTTGTACTGTAATCGTCTTTATAGTCGTAGGCACCTATTTACAGCATTCATGTGAATGAGCAGTGCAGCATTCAGTGAGATAGATAATGTTTTGGTGACTGAAATAGTATCAGTATCGTCTTTCCTGAAAGACCATTTATATTTCCTCGGGTTACAAGATAAGAGTCCTTCCTCAAGGAAATGTATGGCATTTTGACAGAGTTTTATGTCCCTGGCACCATATGACTGATCGGCTTTTTTGTATTTATTAGTGCTCTGATGCAGCACCATATACTCTTCCCTGCTGACAATAGCACTTTATAGTGTGGAATTCAATTGAGTTACCCGTTGCTTCACTTCATTTTTAGTGCAACCAGAGAATGCATCTGGATCTTTCCTCTGTGTAGTCATAGTGAATTAAGGAATGCTACTGTGTTACCTTGTTTGCAACCATGTAACGTCTTTGTCAAACCATAGAGGACAAATCCAATCAAATTTGGTAGAAGAGGTTAAAGAACTGACCACTCTGCCCCCCTTCTGTGGGCTTGTTACTCTTTAGAATTGCCCTCATAAATCTTCTCAGGAAAGTAACAAAGTGCACAAAGCACAAGGGTATTTTAAAGGTTGTCAGAGATGAGATATAAAGTAACTTTAACACCAGTCAGTGAGCCATTGTAAACATAGTATTACTCAGCAGAGGACCACTCAAAGTCAAGGCTGATGCTGATGTGTACCGTCAGTCTGGCTATATGTACTATATCTTGGATTTATCTCACTTTATATATATATATATATATATATATATATATATATATATATATATATATATATATATATATATATATATATATATATTATTGTGTACATCTGGTAAACCTGATTAGCTGTGAAATAACAAAAGAACATGGAAGGAAACTGTCTCAATTATACTTGTGTGAATTACACCTGCTATGTCAAAGGGCCACTGCAATGTCATGTATTGGTTTTGCTAATTTATATTTGATATGACATCACACATCCTACATTAACGCTGTTTCCATTGATCAACTTGTATGCCAAGTGGTTTGACAAAACTCATTTCAGACAAGAGATTTGTTAACATACTACAATCAACTGCAAATGCTATTAATCATCAATAGATCAATCTACATTGCTAACTTAATGCAGGCATGTTTAAGTAGCAAGTGGTATTAGGTGTGATTACAGTGGTGAACAGTAACCTAGCTGTATACTGTGTATGAATCAGATTCTTGTGATAACGATTAATGCAGCAAATACTGGGCTTACACCATACTAGAAATAATGAAATTAGGTGTAGTTTTTATATTCCCGCAAAAGCTTTTGATGAATATATTTTCAAGAAAAACACATTGTTATCAAGTTAGATCTCAATGCAACATCAAATAATAGTTGTCTGCGAGTGTGATTGAGGACAAAGTGAGTTAGTTAAGTTATTGCTGTCAACTCTAAAGGCTTTTGTACTAAATGTAGAAGCCTAAGGAACACACAGTTTACTGGTCTGATCGGTCCATTCTGAATTATTTGCTTAGAGTTTGTCCAAACTGTCAAACTGGCTTCAATATCCGCTTCCTCGCTGACAGCGCCTTGATCAGCAGCAGTGCCAGTGCCAAAAACATTTGAAGGCTAATTAACAAAAACGCAAGCGATCATGTTTCTGCATTTGTTTAATTCGGTAACAGTGTTGGCAGGTACTCTCACTTTGTGTTGTGTGCAGGCTCAGAACTGATGCCCAAAGCCCTGTCGACCAGGATCATCGGTGGGATCTGGTGGTTCTTCACACTCATCATCATATCATCCTATACGGCTAATTTAGCAGCTTTTCTCACTGTGGAGAGAATGGACTCGCCTGTGGACTCAGCCGATGACATCGCTAAGCAGACCAAGATTGAGTATGGTGTGGTCAAAGATGGCGCAACCATGTCTTTCTTCAAGGTATATTACACACAATAAAGAGTAGTTGTTAGTGGGTCCAGCTATTTTATCATTATAAAGTTTTAAATTAAAAAATACTAGTTGGATAAATTACTGAAGGTAAAATGCAGATATAGAATAAAATATGTCAACCACAATATAGTCACTGAAACTGGTTTTTTCATGTACTGTCCTTTACAGTGTGCAAACAGCCATACTGTGTAGATGAAGCATGCCAATTACAAACATGTATAATAATCACAATATTAATAATAATGTTCTATGTGTTAAGAAATTAGGAAATCTGTTGAATCTTGAGTTAAGTTGACTTTGTTAAAAAGAACTTTTTTTTCTATATAGTAGGCCTATGTTTCCAAAGGAAAAAAAATCTATATATATTTCCAGTTAGATCTTAATTCCCACAGCAAAGGCAAATTCTTCAGCTTCTCCACTTCTCTACAACTGTTTGATGTGTTCCTCCATAATGATTTTTTTATTCCAAAGTTTCAGCATGCCTGCAGGGTCTTTGACTTTATTTTATTATTTTAAGCTTTGCTTTAGATGCTATTGCTACTGTGATGCTGAATAACACATGTAACAGAGTTACACTTTCTCAGAGATAGAAATGAAAACACTGCACATTTCCATTGAAGGCAGTCCATAAGTGTAAGACTTAAGTGTGACATTCAATAGCAAGATAGACATCGATTCTTCCAGGGCATCTGTTTGCCCTAGTATTTTTGGCCCCAAAGATTTGTAGTGGAGCTCATAAACACTGTATGACTCATTGAATCTGCTGAATGGTGTGTATACTGGATCCCCCAGCTTTGATTATGTAATTGGGTTCAGGGCTTTTGTGGATATCATGTGGGTTTAAAACAATAGTATTGTCTTGGAATTGCACCCCAGCATTTTTATAAAATATATATAAAAGTTACTAATTACAATACTGTAAGATTGTTTACTGTTTGCATTGCATCCCACGAATATGAAATGTGATAATAATTAGTGCGCCTGACTCCAACTCAACTTGTTGACTCCTTGAAAGGAAATCCACCTTCTCTTTCTCTGAAAAGCCATGTAAAAGAAAGTTATTTTAGACCATTCAGTGCACTTTGATAAATCATAGTTGTGATCGTAGCCTCATAAATAGGAGTAACAGGTGTTTAATTACCTCATCAGAGTTGCATGGCTAGAGTTCCCTCTGCCCCCCTTGCACTTACAGAAAGGCCTAATGATGTCAATTCAATGAGGCAGAGAAGCATGATAAATACTGAGGAGACCGGGGAGTATATAAAAGCTTCGCAGATGTACATAACTGGATGGATTCGGTTCTAAACTCATGTTTCGGTAACATACTAAACTGTTTTTTTCTCTGGATTCTACTCAAATATGTGATATGAGTTGTAGAGTCCACTCATCTATCTAGCCACCAGATAGCAGTTAGATATGATAGTTGTGTAGACAAAATTAGTGACAAATCCTTAGCCTGTATGCTTTTTTTCCAACTTGTTTGTGATTTCTGAGTCAATTCACTACTTCCGCCACCTTTCACACGACTTTGTCTGGGTGTAAAACTTTCTCCTTGGTTTGTCATTTTCTCCTCCAAATATGCATCCTGGCCTCAAAAGACTAATATAGTATAATGTCAACTTCTACTACATACATGATTAATTCACCAGCAATGTTTTAGTGTTGCCAGGTTGGCTCAGTGGGTAGAGCAGTTGCACATATATTGAGAGGTTTATGCCTCGACGCAGAGGTCCAGGTTTCGAATCCGACCTGTGACGATTTCCTGCATGTCTTCCCAGCCCAAAGCCCAAAAAATAATCTTATATATATATACAGTATATATATATATACAGTATATATATATATATATATATATATATATACACACACACATCATGCCAACAATTAATATTTTAATAGCTTATGAAAAAAGGGTATGTAAGAAGGCTTTAGGTTGCCCTAACAGTTATTTTAGGCCCAGTTTAATATGCAACTTAATTTCATACAATATGTAGTAGGGGGTCCCTGCTACATCTCACTTTAAGTTAAGGGGACCTTGGCTTAAAAACGTTGAAGACCCCTGATGCAAGGGGGAATAAATGCCATTAAGGACAAAAGCTTAACCCCAAAACGTGGGGACAAAACCCCACTTCCACAAAAAAAAACTTTTCTAAAGGTCCTAATGACTATAATAATGTTATATTAAAATCATACCTGCAAACTCAGAAGGGCTGAAAAAGGTGACACATCTCTTCTGTGTTTTTCAGACAACAGCAGCTACAGTCTGGTGTTAGAATCCTCTAGTGAAATACAGACACACTTTTACACCATTTAGCTGTCAGCATTTTAACCGTGTTTACTCCAGCTGCTAGCTAACGCTAGGCTAACATACCTGCTGCCAACTGTAGTGTTAACTAGCATCCCGTGCGGCGATGTTTCAGTTCCCTCTAACGTCCGTTGTGTAAGGAGTAGAAAGTATAGATAATTGCGTGAAAATGTAAGGAGTAGAAGTAAAAAGTCTGCTGTAAAATAATTACTCCAGTAAAGTATAGATACCCAAAATTTCTACTTAAGTGAGGTAATTAAGTATTTGTACTTCGTTACTTGACACCTCTGCTTACATACAATCATGCATAATAAAAAAGCCATAAAACAAACAAACCGAACAAACCCCAAAGACTTGTGTTCCATTCAGTTCTGTATTGTACAGTCCAACTGCTGTAGGCAGGGTTGCTGCTTTCAGCCTGTTAAAGCTATGTGTGTAGTTTCTGTCACCTCCATGAGGAATTCTAAGTAATGACAACAACGCTGTCGGCGCGTCAACATGATACGTGCCTTCCGTGATCGCGCAAGTGCCCCCACCCCTCCTCCATGCAGTTGCTAGTAGCCAAGGAGGACATGGAGTATTAAAAAAACATGATGGACTCTTCAGAAGAGGGAATTACCCTCACTCAAGCTACTGCGCAGGAAAGTCATCGGAGGACACAATCTTCTGACCATAGTCATACTGAGAAATACAGAGAGAGTTGTGTGGAGCTGATTGTCTTAATTAGCTTTGTAGCAACTCATTTGGCAATGGCTTGAATGTAACGAACGTTCATTAATATAAAAAAATGACACACTAAAGCTTTAATCGAAGGGCACACGTAAGCAAGTCAACGGTTTCCAAGGAAAGTAGCTTTCACCTGCTGTTAAAGGTTGAAGGAAATTGGAGGTTGTACAGCATGCGATATTGCATTCTCAGCAGAGAAAAGGCATAAAGGGGGAAGCTTTCTATAGCTTTTTAAATTGTACATTGCTGTAATGCGAACCAGCATCACTTGTATAAGTTTACCTCATCTACTCATCTGGGATTTAAAAAAATCATTAAATCCTGTAACAAAGATGCCAACTTGGCAACTCTTGCTATACATCCTAAGTGGTACTTTTTTGTGCTCATATTATGCTTTTCGGCTTTTTCCCTTTTCTTTATTGTGTTATATATCTTTTTTTGTGCATGTAATAGGTTTACAAAGTGAAAAAAAATCCACTCCAAAGGGACTTACCATCTCCAACAGAAAACACTGTTCACAAACTGCTCCAAACAACTATATTGTAGTCCAGCCTTTACTTCCGTGACGAACGTCACTTTGTAACACGTTATAATGCTTGCCTTGCTGCTAGCGTGGCACGCCCTCATACTCTGCTTCTGACTAGCTAGCGGTGCTTACCTAGCTACTGCGCATGTGCGACTCCCAACAAAGATGGAATAGAAGTGTGATGACTCACTCCGTTGCTAAAACAGAGAGCTCAACACACAGGGTGAAAAGAGGAGCTGCGGGAATGTGTGGTACAACAAAAATTTGGTGTTTTTTGAAAATTAAACCCTGTAAACCTATTCTGATATAACCTCTAAATACAATTATGAACCTGAAAATGAGCATAATATGAGCACTTTAAGCAACTAGGACTGTGCTTCTACTGTAGTTAAACATAATTGAGCACTTCTTATAATAGCATCTTTCACAATTTGAAATGGCTTATAGTCTTTAGACAGTAATTATCTAGGATTAGACATGGCATAAATGTGACCTCATATAAAATTGCATGAAATAACACACGCCTGATGCAAGACTAATGGAGAGGCATTCTTTCATTGCTGCTTCAGTAGCACTTATGAGAATACATCTGTGCAAAGCTTTAATTTATTGTCCTTTAATCCTGTGACAATGGAGATCTGTAGGAGGAATCATATAAACATATTAGGTCACTGGCTAGAATCTGTATTCTTCCTCAAAAGGGGCTAGCAAGGTTTCATGGTTAGCAGTATTTTCAGCATTAAAGGGGTGATACAATGGTTATATAGGGTATTTTCTCTCTGTTCCTTAAGGTCTCCTAATAAGGTATGTAACATTGGTTGGGCTGAAAATGGCCCAGGTGCTGTTCTAAGGGCCCTACTGCAGGGTTGCATTAGGGCCTTATATGGCATGCTCATGAATATTTAGATGAGCTGCGCACTGATTGGTTGGTTGAAGCGTGCACACACACACATTACTAAATTCACTTCTGAGACTTTTTTATGCGAGAAATCAACTATGTCGAGCTCAAATATTTGCCGTTTTACGAAAATGTATGGCTAATTGCAAATTTGATCCGACTGCGTCGGAGTTCAGGAGCTCTGCCGCCCAGCCTGTCCACCTTCACAGACCCCGCTGTGAGCTGGATGGAGCTCAGTCATGGCCGGCAGCCCGCGGCACTCCATACCCAGCGCAAAGTCACCGTTTCTGGGTTACTGGACTACCAAATGACGCTGCCCTGATGGAGTTCCACGGCCGACAGCACGCTGCGATCCATACCCAGCGCAAAGTCACCGTTTCTGGGTTCACAGGAACAAATTACCTCTAAAATTCACAAAAGTGTTAGCTTTGTAAGACCTTAGGGTAGCTGTGATATAAATGCCGTGATGCAATTCAAAGTGTAAATATACTAAATTTATGTTGAAACTCACAGCGGGGTCTGTGAAGGAGGACAGGCCCGGCGGCGAGGCAGCAACCCAGGCAGGGACCGGCCGCTATCACTAGGGTTGGTTACCGTTTGGATTTTTACGATTCCGATGCCAAACCGGTACTTTTAAAATGATTCTAATTCCTAAAACGATTCTTGAAAAACTGAAAAATGACATAAAAGAAAGGCGTTTTTTTAAAAATTGAAAATTATTTAAGTTGAACAATATATCAACGTTTTAAAGTACTTAAATATCTAATAAGTAAACCTAAGTCACCTAACACATAAGTACAATAATTTAACAATTAACAGTTACACTAACAAAATAAATGATGTTGAGTTGGTATGCCAACCAGCTTCAAACTTTAGCAGTTCTTTTGCAGAAAAATGACCATATTTGCCTTCTCTGGCAATATACTACACCTCTCCTGACTTATGGCATGTCCTGCACAGGAGAAAACTCTCTCAGACGGTGTCCAAGAGGTCTGTACACACCCAGGTATGAGTTTGAAAGGGCAGACAATTTGGGGAGACTGTCCCGCCTCCCCCACCACCAAGCTACAGGGTCTTGTCCTGAACGATAGACTAGCAGAGCAAGTGTAATATGTTTACTAGCGATCACGTGCAGTGAATGGTTAATATGCTTTTACGTCCGTTTTGGTGAGCCCAGAGGGAAAATATGCCATTTTAAAAGTAACCTACATTTATGGTAGCTAGCTAACGATAGACTACAGAGAAAGTGTGAAATTTTTACGTCCGTTTCGGAGCATGTACAAAAAGCCGTCTATCAGTAGTGATTGTAGAGTGCATGTCCAAGAATAGCGCGGACACACTCTTCACAAAAAAAGGGAGAAAGAAAAAAGTCTGCCGCTGTCCGGAGCGACAGAGGGAAAATATTTCAGTCGGAACCAAAATTTGCGTTCTAATCCGGTCTGAATACTACCGTTTGCGTAGGAACCGGTTCCATAGTGGAACCAGGTTTCGGTACCCAACCCTAGCTATCACGTTAGACTGCGGAGCTCCTGAACTCCGACACAGTCAGCCACCGAGTTGACGTCAACTATTAGCTTTGTTGAGCAGTTTCAAATTGTGAGATTTGCATAGGAAAGAAGTGTCAATAGGACTTTGAGGTTCTCTGTATGTCCTTTTTACCCACCAAACTGTCGTAATTTAAATATGACAAGGTACACTCAGTTTTGCATTCTATCACCCCTTTAACACTTTGGGCTATAATGTTTGGAAGTAATTTAGTTCAAGCAGATTTTGTGTTAGTGTAAATAGCATTGTATATTTTTCAACCACTTTTTCCTTACCTGCAGCAAGGGATATTGTTCAAATCAGGTTCAAAGACACATTTGTTTTTAACTGGCTCTTTTTATCCCTTACAGAAATCTAAGGTTTCTACTTTTGAGAAGATGTGGGCCTTTATGAGCAGCAAGCCAAGCACATCACTGGTAAAGTCTATTGAGGATGGGATTCAGAGGGTGCTGAAGTCAGACTATGCCCTCATTATGGAGTCCACAACTATCGATTACATTACTAGGAGGAACTGTAACCTTACACAGGTGGGAGGGATCATCGACAGCAAAGGCTATGGCATCGGCACTCCCCTTGGTAAGACCTGCGAATACATTTGAGACTACCAAGTAAAAAAATTCAACCCCTTTTTTATACGTTATGTATTGCCTTTTGAAGGATGAGGGATTGCTTTTTAGACAACACAGCAGCATAAGCTGTGTTTTTTTATTTAGCTACCAGTGAGACAGTATGCCACAGCGTGTTTATGAACCTTATTATCACAGAATCCAGCTGGCATTTCTTCCAAAGTAAAACGGTCCTTATGTTGCTTCCAGGCTCCCCTTACAGAGACAAAATCACCATAGCAATCCTAAGCATCTTGGAGGATGGGCGCCTACACATGCTGAAGGAGAAGTGGTGGAGTGGGAGCAGCTGCTTGGATGAAGAGCGTCACGAGACGGGCCCCATGGGTATTCAAAACCTGGGTGGTATATTCATTGTGCTGGCATCTGGCCTAGTGCTGTCTGTTTTTGTGGCGATTGCTGAATTCATCTACAAGCTAAGGAAGACTGCAGATCGTGACCAGGTATATGTCCCCATAAATCGCATACATAATGTGTTATATTCTTAATTTAATCTTTAGTCGGGTTTGGATGGATGGAAAATAAGTAACATTAATTTAATTACACTCCACTGGGATTTCAGTTTCATTTACCCTTGATTTTAGCAAATAAGTTGCTAACCATGCCTATTTTGTTATGATACTTATTACACATAGCCTCTAAACCAAAGCCGTGCTCTATTCATGGCTTTGAGTTCAAACACGTTATAAAAAGGATTTGCATGCCTTTGGCTAATCCCTTGGAGTACTTGGGCCATAACACCACAACATTTACTTATTTTAACAGGCATAATTGCAAATTGGAGCATAGAGAATTAATCCATTATTAGTCATTGGAGATGTCAGAATAGCATGAACCCTTTACTGTTGTAAATCACTAATTTGAGTCATGCTAAGTGAGTAGTTGCACGCATGTTCACGCACCATACTTGGTCACTCTGACACAGAAGCAATAATGAACCATGTGCAGGCTAAATGTGATAGTGGTGCAGTTTGACATTGCTGACAGCCATGGACACACAGGCGCACATCCACACACCAGCAGTAACACAACATGAATGTTATGTTCTAATGCATTTTGTGATCTTTAGACTGTCGACACTCTCTGCTGTCAGAAAAAATTTAAAGCTAAGGCATTTACCCCCCCGTCCCTCTCCCCTTTTCTCCTTCTTGCATCCATCCCCGCACCCTCCCTTTTCGCCCAGAGGTCTTTGTGCAGTGCCATGGTGGACGAGATCAGACTGTCGTTCACCTGCGAGAGGCGGGTGAAACACAAGCCTCAGCCTCCAGCCATGGTGAAGACGGATGCAGTGATCAACATGCACGCTTACAACGACCGACGACTCCCAGGAAAGGACAACTTGAGCTGCAGCACTGGGATGACTCCCGTGTTCCCATGACAATGTGCTCCCCACAGGGCAAGACCCTCCTGAGCAACGTGTCAGGGGCCATGCCAGAGACTAGAGACAATGGCATAGATGGGATCACCAGATTCACCATTAACCACAGTGACATGGGGACACTAACAAAACATGGGCATCTCAAAATGGCAGCATCAGCCACACAGGTATGACAACATTCACCACTGTATTCCAAATCACAAGAGGTTAAAGTAACAATTGGGGAAGGTTCTGGGAAAACAGTATACCCAAATAATCAGTTTCAAGTCTGATGTTTACGTGCGCAACACAAAAACACAAGAAAATACACATTGTTCAAGGAGTGCTCAATCAGTGAAAAGACTGAGAATTTTATTGAAAATATGGACTGAAGAAGAAGAAAGTTTGTTAAAAATGGCAATAAATGACAGAGGAAAAGGAAGAGCAGTTTTCATTGGAGATCAGTTTTGCTACACATTACTATTATGATATCAAGTTCTCACCTTTATCCTGCTAATTTACACAAACTCCCGAATGGCCTTTGAAGGCAGAAAATAACGTTACCTCAAACATGTTGTCGAGGCAAAAATGGTTATCTTTGAGTCATAAGCTGAAGGAAATGAGACAGGACCTTTTGAAAGCATGGTTCACAGGTACACATGTGATAACCTGTAAGAAAACTCTTTAAGTATCTGCAGTATTGTTGTTGTTGGAAACCCATAGAGACACAACTGTTCAGCAGTAAATATGTTTGTTAAAGTTGTCATGTGAAATTAACTATATTGTTACACACAAGCAAATACTCATTGATGAAGAGATTGATTTGAGCAAAAGTACATTTTATGTCAAAATTATTTTGTACATGGTTGTATTTTAATCAGTTTAATATTGATTGCCAAAGATCTGACCATTCAACAGAACTAGATACAGTACAGTATAGGCCAGTACCTTCTAATTTTTTCTTTTTAGAGAGCACTAATCTTGCATTCAATGCAAAGTAAATTGAAGTGGTTTAAATGGGACGATTAAGGGATCTTGCTATAACAGTTTTTCCAACCATGCAGGGTAATATTTTTCCAAAGTAAATTGCAATTGGCACAGTAGTGGCACTGTATTTGCAAACCAATTCACCTTAAAGTACAGTATTGCTATTAACACTGTAATGTAAAACAATCATTGCATAAGAATCGCAAAAAACAAAACAAAAAAAAACGTCCATTTACTGATAGAACGTCTTTCTTAAAACACAACCTTGGTCCTGTGTAATTTGCAAAATGATAAATCACGAAAATATTGTGCTATTACATGAACCAATTTATAAAAAGTTTGTGCTCACCTTTGATACAAATGGTAGCATGTCTGCACATATATGTACATACAAAAACATATATACACATGTATGTGCAGACTCGGTTGGAAGGCATTGGATCAGGTATTTCTGTATTTTCGTTTAATAACTAATTGTAAATCACAGAGACAAAATGTATGAGACTGTGACCTAAAAAGTAAAGTGCATTTTTTTTTACTGCATTTAATTGTGACGTAGCCATCAAAGTATGTGCAGGACTTGTGTGGCTACAGGACCATTGAATGTTCAAAATACTTCTAAACACATTTTTGAACAGTTCATTTTTTAGGTGTGATCTAGAGGCTTTTTGGCAGGAAACTTTTTGTTTTGCATTATGAGAATTCTGAATACTGAGCGTGGTTTTGATTTTAAATGTTAACAGACTTTTGAAGGTTATCTCAGACTTGAAAGTCTTCTGTTTTACTGTTTAATTACCTGATGTGGACAGAATAGATTCATAGGTGTAGTGTATGAACATGCGGAAAGATAATGTGGTGAAAAGACAAAAGACAGATGATTATTTTGTGTGGTCATGCGGACTTTAATGCCTATTGAGTAAATGTACTGTACATCTTCAGCAAATGTCATGATGTAGGAAGATTCGAGGAGTCTGTGAGCTGCTGTCACCCGGGAGCCGAACGAACAGCAAACCTCTGTGAGGTTTATGTTGTCGATATGTCAAGACTAAAAAAACTTAACTATATGATTCAAGAAAACTCCAATCTGTAAAACTTAGCCTTGGTTTGGTAGAGATTCACTGTATAATTGTCGATGGATTACCTTCTGCAAAGTAGAGTATGTAGATAAGATCCGCAGGAGAAAAAAAATGTATTTTGCTAAATTTATACTGTTATAAATGAATTCTGTTCACAGTCAAATATGTTATAGATGCTATTTATTTCATTAGAGAGGTCACTTTAACCTACTTCCTCACTTTACCCCAGTTCCACAGCCCCAAACCTTATTTATTTAATCAAAATGCATTATATTATGGTATATTGGATTACTATCATTCAGATGGGAAACTGTATGTAAATTGTCTTTTATGATGGCTGGCAGATTTCTATAAGGTAAACATGAATTGGAAATGTGTGGAGCTTCCCCACGAATTTAGGGGACATATCTTAGAATAGGGAGAATAGGATTATCTTGTGTAACTGGACCTTTACTGCGCCTGAAATCCCAATTAGGACCTGGTCTAAAGTATTGCCGCGGCTGATGCGTGGTTGTACAATATTACTGTTACCCTAATGTGTACTGTAGCTTTCCATGCAGGTGATTCAAAGACTCAAGTTTGTTTGTATTTCACCTCTGTAATATGTGAAAATAATTGAAAATGTCATCACAATCAAAATCAGTTGGAATTACAACAGGCTTTCTGATTTGACTGATTCAGTCAGTTTGGTTACTGAATATACATCTTTTTTATAGATTAATGTGAATAACAATGTAATTTTACACAAAAATTGTATGAAACGTGAGAGAAAAGTAATGTAAGCTACATGACCTGTGTTCCATTAGCAGTGTGTGATATGAGTTCTTATTTTCCAGCAGTCACAAAGGTATGCCTTTTTATGCATACCTTTCTTTTGAGTTGCACAGCTTCTATTATTTGGCAGAAAACCTCTCAAACAATACGATGAATATGTTGGTGCCAACCAGGGTTTTCTTTGTGGACATGCAGAATTTCTATGAATATAGTTTTTGTAAGGTTTTGTAAAAAAAAACAGGAAAAAAAAGATTTTGTTTTCCTAGTAACTGTATGTGTTAAGAGAACATTAGAATAACCAACATCTGAGTCAAACATGGGAAAATTCAACAAAATATTATAGAAAAGCTATTGAATTATTTTCTTTTTAACACATTGTGAATAATTCAATTGTACAGTTTGCTGTATGGGTTATATGAAGATTTAAATAAAAAATACAAACTATATATCCTGATGAGCCACTGGTTGATTGGTGTTGTGTTTGGATTTTTTTTTGAATGCTAAAAAGGGAAATATGTGTCACTTTTATGTGGGCATTAAACTTAACTATTTTTAGGCTCTTATCTGAGTCTTACATTGAAGTGAATATTAGCATTGCTGTGGTTATGGTTGCTTGTTACTTAGTCTGTCTTTGCCAGACATTCCTTCACAGCGCTGCGGAGGAGGGTCTGGCTTGTCCACACAGCATTCCTGGGATTGGAGAAAAACGTGCTCTGGTTTATTGACATTTCTTTAAACCAATTACAATCGTCATGGGCGCCGCTAAGCGCCAGAAAAAGCCACGGTTACGCTGCAAAATAGCCTCAGGAAGGAACTTGTTGTGGTGGAACATGTGTACGTTCTAAAGTTGTTTTAGTCGTGCAACAAAAAACTCAGATTGGACAGATAGTCTAGCTAGCTGTATGGATTTACCCTGCAGAGATCTGAGGAGTTAACCATAGTCCTCATGAATCCACCGCAGTTTAAAAATGCCAATACAAAGGAAGCCCAAGGTAACTGAAGAGTGAAATCAGGCGGGATTTCCGACTGCAACGGAGCAATCCCGTGAAGGTGAACGTCGTGGATATAGACTACTTGGTACTAGGCGTAAATTTTATAATAAGTAAAATATTGACACCAACCCAACTTTAAAACCCAGTATTTTTTCATGCAGATTTTTTTTCAAATTACCAGAAAAAATGATTAGATTAGATTAATGTAGATTCAATTTTAGATTACCCCAGTGGAGATCACTGCACTATGTTAAGTTGGAAGAATATATGACTAATGAACATAAAAAAGTACAGTGAATAAATAAAAACAAATACATTTAATTTGCTTAAAAATATTTTACCAGATGTCAGATAGGAGATTCTATGCATTCTGCAGATGTTTCCATGGATGCAAAAATAAACATTTCACTTACTAAAAATACACTAATCTGCACGTAGTAGATTTCAGGACATTAACCATTTTAAAATTATTATTTAAATTGAAGAAAACAAAGAGTCCCACATTGTCCATCACAGGTTGAGTACATGTGATGAACAGTGTGCAGGATTCTTTGTTTTCTACAAACAAATTTGGCTGAAGTTTGGTCAACAGAACATTCTGGGCCAAATATCCTGCTGATCCAAGTATTGGATGTCCTCCATTTAAGGATTTAACACTTTGGGGATTATGTACTTCCAGACAGCATTATGTGACTGAAAGTCAAACTGAAGGGACACATAAACATAATAACATAAAGCAATGGCCACATAGCTTATACAATAAGCATGATTAAGATCCACAAAGTATTTTGCCAGAGTCATTATTTAGGTCAAAACCGATAATCCTATATTGCTCACAATGTGATAGATTAGATATTAGTAAATTGATGAGAAAACAGCTGCCCAGATACAATATATATCATGATACAGTTCGGTAACTATCAAACAGGCTAATGCATGTGGCAGCTCTGTGTGCCGAAAACAAGAAATGGAGCAAGCTTTGAAGGCTGAACATCTTAAGATCTCTCAAAAATGATGGTAGACAGAATTATGCAGTATCATTCAACATTTACTATGTAATATACTTTATATTGCCTTATACTAAATAAGAAAAAAGAAAAAGTACTCTTTTTTTTTTTTTTTTTATGCCAGGAATTCAAAACAGGATTTGTTACGTTTGCATGTAACAGCTGCTGCATAAGGCTGCTCAGGTCATGTAAAACACTGACAGTATTGCAAAACTAGAGAGGGTGGAAGGAAGAAACATGTGAGCTTCAAATGGTGTCCATGCATGAATGATTGTGTCGAGAAGTGAGGTAGCCAATCAACTGCAATAGGCAGAGATTAACCTTGCTGGCGTTAGGATGGCAGACGTGCGTGTTAAAAAAGCAGGGGAAACCCCAGGCCATGGCGTTGAGGAGCAGCAGGCACATAATGAGCGATGGGCAGGGGCCTTGCGCCTAATGGGAAGATTTATTATCTCTCACTATCAATTAATCCCTTTGGACAGACCGGGGCCAGCAGGAACGCATCAGGAGTATGTAAAAGAGAGAGAGAGAGGCCGAGGGAGGATGCGTGCCAACAGATGAAGAGAGAGAGAGATGTGAAAGGACATGAGAGATGGAGGGAGCAGGAGCAGTGGGACAAAATTAAAAAAAGATGGGATGAGAATAGGAAAAAGGCAAAGAGAATGAGGGCATGATTTGAAGATAATACCCACAAAGATTTAAGAGGTATACAGACAGTGAAGGGAGAAGAACAAAGGGTTAATAACAAAGTTAAGAAAGAGCTTTAGTTGGTAATAAGATATGAGTGAGGAAAGACAATGCAGGGATTACATGTGGTAGAAATACAAGGGAGAACAAATAATGAGTGAAGCAACAGCAGATGAAGGAATCCCTAGACGTCTATGGGAGATTCGGGGAACATAAAACAGAATTTTGGAAGACTGGTACAACACTACATGCTAATTTGTGCACATGCTTTTAAAGAGTAGCTACATGTTCAGCTTGAAAACACTAAGCTGGAATGGTGGTGCAATAATGTAGATCATCTCTGGAAGTAGTAATATAGAATTTTTTAAGAAATTAGCCTTTTTGAAAATTTACTAAATGGATTTTAATGAAAGGAATTATTCCATTCAAAAGGCAGCTGTATGTGGCGGCGCTCAATTAAGTCAGAGTGGCTTTAAAGAAAAGGGGCATTTTTCTTTTTTTATGATGGAAAGTCTATATTTGATTTAATGTTAATAGGTCTCAGCCTAATGTAAAACCATAAACTATTTATCTAGAGTGGTTTTACATAGCGTTCCTCATGTTGTGAATAGCAGAGGCAATGAATGACATAAGGACTTACAGTACAGTCCTCAATACCAAGTCCTTTGATTTATTCTCACATATTTCACTGTACTGTAACATGTACGATAAGTGAAGTGCTGCATGGAGAAAGTACAACCTAAAGCTGACCTCCAGCGTCTTTCCCATTATGGAGACCGCCTCGGTCTGTTACTCATGCTCGCTCGTGGCGGTTTTCTCACTCTGGTGGCACATGTCCAGACCAATGCTCTTTTTGATGACCTTGACAGGGCTGACAGTGGGTGATGTTATGCTTGACACTCCAGGGCGATGTGCTGGAGCCCGATGGCTGTGCATCATCGACCCATTTGGGGGTGAATGAATGTCGACCCACGCCATGCCCATTTCTGTGGACCCACTGGGTGAGAGACCATCCTAGCTGAAGCTGCATCAGAGAATTGGCTTGATAGGAGAGCCAGTGTGCACTGAACCTTATTATCCTTATTATAGGCAATGTCATCATCCCAGAAAACTGAATTCCCTCTAGGAAGCGCAGGATATGCAGTAAAGGATGCAGCTGAACAAAAATTTTTCTGGAGGAATGAAGGTAGATATCACCTTCGAGGAACAGAGGGTATTACAAACCAAGGCATGGGAAGTTAAAGGTGTAGTAGGGAAGACTTATAAAACTAACTTTCTGTCATATTTGCTGAAACTGACCCTATGTTCGAGTAGAACTACATGAAGTAGGTAATTAAAAAAAAATATCTGGCTCCAATGGCTCCACTGGCACCACCTACAGCCTGTAGTGCGATTTGCAAAAATCCACAGCTCCGTGTTCAGATGCACCAATCAGGGCCAGGTGGGGGGGGTCTAATTGCATGTCAATCACTGCTCACGCACACGCATTCATTCTCCCTTGTGGGGGAAGAGGCTTAGGAGACCGTTTTGGGCTTTAGCGGAAAGGGGGGAGGGACTGAGAAGTTGTCGATGTTCACATTTTTTGGCTAAATCCTGGATCTTCACAATCCTACCTACAGCACCTTTAAATTTAAAGTTATAATCCTTAAGATTTTTATGAAATCAAACCCCGTTGTTGAAACTATGTATGGTCGTCATTTTTCATTAATGGCCATTCAGTGCGTTTTCACATTCTGTAATTTCTTTTCTATATATCAGAATCTGCCATTCCTGCGTTGGATTTAGATTGCCTTCACATGTACGAGGGATTCACATGAAAAGATGCAGCATGTAATCCACATTACAGTAATTCAATTTCAATGATATCAGCCTCACTATTGTTCAACATTTCTTACTGCTGCTGCTTCCCAATAAAAGTGTTTAACTGGCAAAAACACGTGCTGGCGCTGACAGCAGTCGCTGACAGCAGTCGCTGACAGCAGTCGCTGATCTTAAAATCATCTACATAAGTCTGTGGATGATTTAAATTTTCGCAAGAGACTAAAAAAGGAGCCACAGTGATCCGTTAGGTGAAGGCGACAAGCTGCAAATCTCTACCTCCTCAGCAAGGTAAAGTGTACTTTACAATAATCGAGTAATCATTTGGGGCAAATTACTTGCCAATATAAAATCAAAACCCTAACTTGACCCACAGGCCAAAAAAGGAGTCATCAAATGTATTTTATGTGATCCAAGTCAAACGTCAATATTGACACCGATGCATTTTCACTTATGTGGGCAGTGTGCCAAAGAAGCTGGATTACAAGACTATTAGAAGGTCGATAGCACTGTCCATCCCAATAACATTAAATATGATGAACAATTAATAAGTGTGTAATTACAGCACACCATAATGCTCTAATGAAGTGGCACCACAGAGGAATACTCATGCATATTCTACCTTCCATAATTAGCTTGGCATTACATGTATCGTATTTGTACAGGGAGACACCATATGGCAGAATGTCGGAATGAGAGAAAACCATTGTTTATTCCAGACCCTGTCTCTTTTATTGCAAATCACTGACACCACCAGTATCAGAGCGTTATCCTCACACCATCATGTTGAATTATCCATTTGACTTTAGGTGAAATAGCCTGATAGAGACATTGCCCATGAAATGCCTTAGTGACTTGCTCTTTTTGTTCTGTCTTTGACCCTGATAATGACTGGAATAGAGGCTTTTCATGAATATAAATATAGAACTGGATGAAAGGCAATTTGCTCTAGCATACATAAAATAACACCCTTGAACATTTAATGTGGAGTAGTGTTTGTCAAGAAGGTTCCGCGCTTTTACAGTTCAACATCGCGTTGTGCACTCAGTGTCCACTCTATTAGGTACACCTCTTCATTTACGTAAATCACTCAGTCCTCTAGAGAACGAGTCACATGTCAATGAAGCCTAAGCATACTGTAAAGCTTAAATAAACGATCGTCTGTGCCAGCATCAGAGACCTTACTAAAAATTGTGCAGCAGACAAAATGCATGCAGTCAGCTGCAGTACTGAGGGCAATAACATCTTGTTCCAAGGAGGTGTCACGGAATGATAACACTCATTCAAGCTGACAGGCTGGCCACAAGTACACAAAGATTATCCCGGTACAACAGTAATGTGTAAAGGGCAACTCATTAATACACAGCTCATGAACCTAAACGTTGCTAGGTTAAACCAGAAAATCTTAAGCTACTGTATTGTGGTGATGGAGAAATAGAAAAATGCTGTATGGCTTTCTAGTGCAATATGACGATGAGCAAGAATGTGATGTAAACAATATGAATCCATCAGATGGTGCTAGTAGCTGTAGTGGTGTGCTGATATTGGATTGTTTTCATTCCACCATTTCATACCAATGAAATATCAATTGTATGCTAACCTCTTCTTGCTTACTATGTGTAGCTTTAAATTACCTTTGCAAATGATATTTCAGGTATTGCACAGATGTAGATGTTATACTACATTACATACCCATATTGTTAAGACAAGTATTTAGTGGAGTGTATGTATGTCTGTGTGTATATGTATGTATATATCTATAGATAGATAGATATTGTTGAGGTGTTTAATTACTTTGTACATTTTTAATTACTTTGTACATTTGAAAGTTTGATCCCAATTGTTAATTTGGATGCTTATGATATTGTTACTTCCAGCAATGAGCTAATTTGTGTGTTTTTTCTTTTCTATTCAAAGGTTTTCAACATACTACATATTACTACGAACTCATGGTATATATATTATATCCTCTGTCGTCATCCTAAGCCTTTTTCAACTTTGAGGCGGTCACTGATGAAAACACCCAGATAACTTGACACATATCAATGCTTAATATTAAGGAATATGGAATATAAATAATCACATACTGTACATAACAAGATAGTAAAAGTATGTTTCTACTTGCAAGTATTGTATTGGTATTTGAAGGCACTGGTCAATTGCTTTGAGGTTTTGAGCAAAACATTGAGGTGGAAGGTATGGCATTTAATAAAACACAAATACTAGTAGATATTGTCTGTGCCAAGATGGTTTCAGGAACCTAAGACTCCAAAATCCTTCAGAACGTGTAACACTCATTGTTTTTAGTTGTCCTCAACTGTCACCAAAATAACCAGATCAAGTGATTTCCACCCAGATTGTGAGTCCCCACACATCCAGAAATTGTTGCGTTTTCTGTTGCAAGACTAAACTTATTGGCCCAAACAATGATTCACAAACCAGCACAGTGCTTTTGAGATGAGCTGGATAAGACGCAATGAATGTTTCACTGAAGTTACTTCAGAAAATGCCAGATGTTATCCAGTCATCAAAGACCGAGATCCCTTTGAAAGCTTCTGCATCATGTCAAGTCCATGCATAGAAGAATACTGCTTGAGATGAAAACAGGGACAGTTTTGCATCACTCTCACAGATATCAGCAAATACCTTAAAAGCGAGCTTCATCTAACTGTGAGGTGTAAAGCTCATTGCGAGCAGGGGGCATTAGAGTTAAAATGGCAGTAGCATTACTTTCCTTGCCGGAGACTGAGTTACTAGCCAGCATCTTGTGTTGCTTTACATCTAAAAACAAAATAGTTGGACCTAACTAATCCTGGTTAGGTTTATTTAATATTATGACCACAGAGTATTTTTTTAAGGTTTGTACTTGTTGTGTTAGGCAGGTCTCTCTCATCATCAAACAGGAACTCCAAACCCCTTTGCTCGCTTCTACAGTACTTAAGGAGATACTGTCAGTGTTTTATCCCAAGGTTGCTTGCAGCCAACAGCAAGGCTGTTTGATGTTGGCTCAGGACCAGCCTTCATTCGGTTGCAGAGGGGGGTGAAGTTCACCAGCAGATGATTTGCTATTCTCTATCAAACTCCATCCCTACATTTCCATCCTTCAGCTTGGGAAGCTGCCAATGCATCCTGCATGTAAACCTCCCTAGAATTAGCTTATAACATACAAAGAGTGATTTTGGAAAAAAAAACATCAAATTTTACAATGGCAATGTTTACCACTTATGGTTTGACTTAGCCTTTAGCATTATGGGTGAATGGGTTTGTGCTGGCTTCTCTGCACAGCCATGTCAGTTAAAGTAAAAGTAAGTAAAAGTACATTTTCAGAATTGGCTTGCAGCAGCTACCCTGGCTTTACTTATCCACTATAATGACTTGATCATGATACTTTTAAGAAACACGTTCTTTTACTACAAGAGGGTGAAGCCAATTTTGCATTACTATGGCAGAAAGGCAGTAATTATACTAGAAACTAAAGTATGTGTTTTGCTCTTTTTGGCTGCTTAGTGATGGAAGCCAGAGATTCTCTCTTCCTTCTCTTCTATAAGAGGACATTATATGGCCGGTCCACAGTGAAGGTGCTAGAGGGTGTCTGGCTGGCTGGGTTTATGGGCTGTGAAGGCCAATTTGAGCAGCCTGCAGATGGAGTCCAAAACCGCCATGTCACGTTCCTCCCTCTATCGCTCTCCAATAGAACGTTGAAGAAAAAAAGAAGGCCAATATCACCAAGGAAACAAAACTCCTGTTCAAAAACTATTTGACATTTCAAGCGGTACGGGCATGGATTTGAGTACCGTAAATGGCTCATTAATATTAAATAAGGAAGTGACAGTTGGAGGGACTTGGCATACACTCTTGGCACCTCAAACAGGATTGCATGTGATGGCTGGGTGCTTTGTTTAACCCAATATGTGGTGGTTAAGTGAAAGAACAGCTGCTTTGGACCTCTAAGACAAAGGTGCTTGGCAGTGCTGAGATAATGTGGACCAACTGAAAAAAAAACTAATATCACGTGAATTTTACACAAAGATATTTGATCTATTATTGAATTACAACTCTTACTCCATTTCTTTAGATAAATCAAAGTCCTAATTTAATGAAGACAAATGCTTCATGTGCTATCTTGAATATTCTTTTTTTTTTTATTCATTTATTCATTTATTCATGATTCGTTTTTTGAATTTTATTCAGAGTTAGGGTTGGGTACCAAAACCGCCTATACGACCGTTACCTATCAGACCGAATAGCAACGCAGACTTCGCTGCCTCATTTCGGTGCCTCATTAAATGCCTGCGCTGCACTCTGGTGCCAATAAGCGACGTTACAGGCAACAGAAGCATCACTTCACTTGATGCTGATTAACATTTCATACAGTATAACTTAGTAGGTAATGTTAGGCCACCGTTAGCTGGCTTAAAGTGTGTATGTAAATGTATTTCATTTGAAACACTGGGACGTGCAACCGTCTGCAGCTTTTAGCAGCGGTATCAGAAAAAAAGACCTAATGATACCCAACCCTATTCAGAGCTGGTTTCAAGTCTTTTGGATCTGACTTCTTTAATATATCTTGGCAGGGTTTCCCTTGTTTCAGACAGTAAACTAACATCACCTTATGCCACACACTTAATATGCAGTTGCAAACAAAGCCACACACTGTAGCCATAAAGTGCATGATTAAAACATGTGTCTTGCTTTCAGTATTTATGGCAGATGACTTCCGTTGTGCTAGACTGGTTTTAATATCCACACAAAGCTACAAAATTGTTAATGTGTAGCCACTGAAAATAACAATTTATGTCCCCCATTGTGTTTTATTCTTGTGGCTCTGTGTTGCCTGTGTTTATGGGTAAGGCCAAATGTAAAGTCATATTTAATTACAGAGCATTATTGCTCAATGACGCTTTGTTAATGCAAGCTAGTGTCTCAGACATAAAAGATAAAGAGACAGCACCTGTAGCCAAGCATAAATGGGACAGTATACATTACCTTTTTTGGTAACATGGAATAACTGAGTAATTAAATTAATGAGTCCATTCACAGCAGTAAATTTGGGAATATAATGTATAATGTATTACTCTTTTTGATTAAATTAGATGAAAATCTGCATTTTGTTGGTATTGTTGATGTGTTAAATGAAGGGGATCGGAATTAATGTGTGTCAGGAAAGTGACCTGGAAAGCTGCTTACTGGAACTCCTCCAAGCGCTCAAGTCATACCTTGCAATAAAAAGCCTCCAGGTTTGAGAGAAGACTTGGGACCCCCACAACAATTCCACAGCATTGCCTTTGACTAGCCTGACTAAAAGACCGTTAGGAAATGCTGTTTGGCATGAAGCGAATGACTGGGGCTTCGTTGGCGGTTTGTGGCATTGCATATGGGAAGTCCTTCAAAGTCAGCCGTCGTGCCGCAGGCAGCATTCTAATGAGGTCATCAATAACCTGCAACAGCTGCTCAGAGAGAGAGACCTCATCTGTTAAGCTCTAGCCACCAGTGACTCTGCTGTAACTGAATAAACTGCTCCAAAATAATGAGAGGTATTCTATTGAACATACAGCACCACTTTACTATGAACCATTAATTGGTGGAACTGCAGTATATTTAAAGAGTGACAGCAGTGACAGTGAATGAAAATGTTGCAAGTAAATCCTTCAGGGCCTGTCACTAAGTCCAGTGTGATACTTTGGTAGAACAATGTCACCCACTACAAAATGATGCAGTCCCACTTTGGGCCAATAAACAGTAAACAAATATTCAAAATCTGATTAGCAGCATTTTAGATTGCGTTGATGATCTGATAGATGGATGCAGACAGACCAGAAGAAGGGTTGACGAGGACCAATAAACGACCTTTGTCATAATCATTCATCATGGGGAGGAACAGTCTACCAGACTAGAAGAAGTGGTTGGTTTCTGGTGTCTTATTGCTAGCTACATGAAAAGGCCAAAGTGACCTTCTGGTTTTGATATTGGAGGTAAAATTTAGATGAATGAATGTGATCCTTATTTTCAAACCCTGAAACATGTCAGTGTCAAGCTTTGGCCTGTCTCGCCATGTTGTATATTATTGGTTTTCATCATCATTGCATGGTTGACCCCTTCTCTGCCTCACTGTTGGAGGCACCACAACCTCATCTATTTGTGTGACATTTGCGGCATGGCACCTGTAACCTGGAGAACTCTTCTTACGCCGCTGTAGCTGTCAGAAGAACATGAACAAAGAAAGCAAGATCTCTAGCCCTCTCTTGCGCTCCGTTTAGAATTTAGCCCACAGTTTATTCTTGCTCGGATAAAGCAACACTAAGACACAAAACAGGTGCAAAGCTGCTTGCTAGTAACAACATGTCTGCCAGCCTACTTAGAAAGAATTTCTAGGGAATACTGTTTAAGTTTTATGACTAGGTTGAAGTTACAGTCAGAGTACACCCAGTGCAATTCATACGACTGCCAGAAGTACAAACTGCTGAGACGCTGCAGGATTTCTATACTTAAAAAAGTCTGCACATAATTAACCTGTGAGAAATGGGAGAAATGCCAGAGATTTATTCAGGTGTGGCTTAATAATCTTAAAAGGTCTTGACAAGTAAACATTAGGGGGTGTATATTTTAAGTACAAATAAAACATTGATAGTTGATTTTCTAGTTAACTTGGCTTAATTTGTCTGCCTCAGCGTAGCATCCTAGTATCACAAGGTTGGCTCATAAATATGTCACAATATGGGTAATAAAGTGTTCACCCCAAGCAACAACAGTAGTGCAAAATTTCACAGGGAAACAGACTGCAGAGGATCAGGTCATGTATGTATTTAAAGAAAACAGAATCATCTTTATAGGTCAAATGGCTGCAAAGTTTGTAATAAATAAACAGAGCAAAATTGACTTAGCCATTTAACCTAATTGTAATATTGTTCTTTTAGTTGCTTATAAATGTCCCTTACCTCTAGAAATAAAATTTCAAGTCGAATATGGGCAACGTCTGCCATTGGCATTATGTTTTAGGTGTCCTATATTCCTTTTGTGGTACCATATATTTGCGCCTTGTGACTCTGCAGCTTCTTCGATAAGAAGTTTCATCTGTACAGAAGCAGGTCGCCACTCCTATCTACTATCCATTATGAAACTGACAGTGCTCCATGGCAGGGAGTGCAGGGCTTTTAAACAAAAAGAGAGGAGAGATTCCGTTTGCCATGACTAATGCTAGTTCCTATCACACCCACTGATAAATCCCACCACGTTTCTAAACTGTGCCACGGCTGTTCCATACACCAAAAATAACCAAATATAGTCAGAACAACAAACAATTAGGACTATTTGCTCAGACTTACAAAAATAGGATTGTACACGTGTATGCTTGGGTCACAAAACTAAAATATTTGTTGTAGTAATTAACTGTTGTAGCATAGTATAATTACTGTATGACTATATTCTGTTTTCAGTAATCATTATAGATTAAATTACCATTTACCTTACAGCGAATGCAAAGCTACTTTAATTTGAAATGCACAACACTACAGCTGTTGCCCACTTAAATCCCGTTACTTTTAAGATAATTCTCTCAGAGCAAGATTTACCCCTTAATGGTGGAGTCGGCCTCGCTATGATGTTGGGCAACATGAGTAACGTTTCTGATAAGCCCCTTTTTCTCTGTAGTTCTGCCATGATGGCTCACATGCAGAGGCAAGTAGGGAGGTGGTGGAAGGATTAGGAAGAGGTTATATCTGAGGCTCACTTGCAGTAGGGCACACCAAGGGTGGCAATAGAGGTTCAGCAGATGCTGCTGGAGCATGGCCACAGAGTCACCGATTTGAAACGGAGGCCCTAGCTAATTATAAGAAATTATAAGAAAAGAAGCAGCTGATAGATGCCTCGCACAATAATAATATAAATCCAAAGTGGACTTAATGAATGGAACAGGATTTTAAAATAAATGCATTTGGTGTCCTCTTTAAATGCATTCAAGCAACACATAAATCTGATACTGGTGCTTGTAGTGCCAAAATACCCATTTCTTATGAGCATTTAGACTCTCTTACCCTCCATTCTCTAAGTTTTATTATGATGGTTTTCTTGCATTAATACATCTTATCTGTCAAATAACCACCTTGATTATACATTTATTTACCTAATGGAATCTACTTATCCCTGCCAGTCTTCTTCAAAATGATGTATTGCTCTTATTGATGGACTGATTTCTGTACAGTGCTTGTGCTCCCCCTAATTGTCCTCACGGATTAATTTTCACTACCTTGTCACAAATGTCTCCTTTATTTAGTCCGCACGTTCATTTGTGTAGGTATGTGTGTCAGACCGGCTTGGGTTACTTGAGATTACCTTATCACGAGTGATCCTTGTTTTACTGATAAACATCTATAAAGAATTTAATTTCGTAGCAGTACAATGTGCATTATAGGATTAGATGCAGGAAACACTGCAGCATTTTGAAAATACATCTGCCCAATGGAGTGAAGTTAGGCTGGAAAAGATATATATATATATATATATATATATATATATATATATATATATATATATATATATATATATATATATATAAACTTAGATAAGCATTTGAGTTGGCAAAAAGTATGTGTAACATGGAGTCTGACCTCTCCTTGTCCTCTCTTCAGAAATAGTTCACATCATATTGCTACTATTTATGGCACCTGTTAAATAAGGCAATATCTCAGGTTCGATTTTGCTGCCGCTCCCTCTCCCCTTTGGCACTCTCTTCCAACACACGTTGGATTTGATAACTCAAGCTCTATTGATTTTTCTATAAGCACAAATAGTCTGCATAGAGGCAATAACAAAAAAGATTGGTTGTGTCCACATCTTTTTTTAAAGATCAATATTTAAATGTTTTTGTTTGGTTTGTGTGGAACATTTTAACTTTATTTAGTGTAGTATATGACCATATACACACATGGACCATATTTACAATTGATCATTTCTAGAACAAGTCAAAGGAAAAAGAAAATTAAATGTGTCACTATCAATAATTCTTTTTTCTATGAGGTTTCATCAATTTCCAGGAAAATGAATGCAATCTGGTTCTGGCATTCCAACTTCACATGCTTAAAAGGCATGATGCTGGAAAGAGTGTCACTTCTCCAACTGCAAGATTGCCTTGTATGCTATACATCTTTTTGATGAGTACATGCGGGAGGAATATGCTTTTGGAGGGATGATGCTGATAGAATGGTGAGATGATATACAGGGAGATTGCTGCACAGACAAATGGAAATACAGAGTATGCAACAAATGCAGAAAAGGGTAATGGTAAGGCATTGTTTGGGGATGTCTTGTGGGATGAAAGAAAAAAAAAATCTCGGGGAAAATAGGAAGGAGAGGGACCATAACATTCAAATGGCAGATTGGGATCTAGCTTCCAGAGTTGGGGAGAAAGTGACAGAGACTAATGGTTTTCTGTGCCTGGTGTGATTAAGAGGCTGTACTAAACCTGAGATAATGTGCTGATATCTGCTGGGAGCTGCTTGACGCTAGCTGATCATAATCAGTGGACCCAAGACATTCGAGAAGCCATTTACCTCTCTGCAGCACTCAGTGAACCCTACCTGTCCGGTCTCTTTATGTCTGAAGAAACACACCCATCTTCCCATCTACAGTCTCCCACTATTGCAATAATACAGCACTGATTTGGTTAAATGGTTTTGGCATTAGAATGTAGTTCATGTCATGTGTGAAGTGCAAGTGTGGCAAAGAAAAACTTTAAGTTCCATGGAGTAAACAGGCTCTGGAGCATTAAACATTGCTGATGTTCTTATGCATGGTCCTTGGGCTTCACTGTGCCGTTGCGCATTTTAATTTAAATTTTAATCTTAATCAATGTTCCGTGCTCTAATGAGAACACTGGTTTTTACACGCTTGTTGACCTGTCAGATCAGGATGCACTAAATGTGATCAGAGTCCTATTAGCTTCGGGAAGGTAAGCACTAGCCTCTAGCACCATAACAACAATCAATGCTGCGATCCCTTACCAAACAAGAACCACTACCAATGTTTTATTTTCCAAAGGACTCTTTGATGAGTCGGTGTATCTATTTAAAAAGGGCCACAAAAGCCATGAGTGGGACTTCAATGCAGCACCTGTGGAAATATGGCTCTTGTCAATTCATTCCTTACTGTCATTACTACTTAACTGGTCCAGTGGGACTCCTTTACTGAAGAATAACAAGTATCTGCATCCAACAACCATATGTCCTGGGTTTCCCCTGGGGAAGATGCCTCCGGCTGCCCAGATCCCATTTTCTTGCCGTCAGTTTCAGGCAGAAGAAGCCTGACAGCTGTGTGTTTCTACAATCAAAATGGATCAGAATGAGGTACTTTGCTTCCAAATCGGAATAAAAAAAAAAAACACAATTACTGTGCGAAGTCTCTGCTGAATAATCTTGTGTGTGATCTTGTAAGAACTTTCTGTGTGAATTACTGTGCTGCATGGATTTAAGCATAACAAAATCTGATCCATCATGACATCTGAAGCCATCTTTTTTGACGGTACTTTAACCCAACAGTGCTATCATGATAGCACTTAAACTGTGTTTTACAGTTGTACAAATGCAAAAAAATGCTAAAGGTGCTGTGTAGAATTTTCACTAGATAAAACCAGATCAAACATTGCTATTTAGGGGGTCCAACTACTTTGAGACAGTTCCCAGCTAATCCTCTCATCTGCCCCAGAGTAAAACGTCATACAGTAGATCAATGTTTGAGATGAAAAAGGTTTCAATCTGTCTTGCTCTGTATGAAAACTGAAGAAGTAGAATGATAAGACCTGTACAGTTGGAGAACGTACATCGTATGTGTATGAGCAATGGACAATATTCAGACGCAATGCTTTTTAATGCTACTTTACTGTACTCTGAACTGTGCTTTGCAGGCCGTTTACGAGCAAGCTTTTAATAATAATAACAATCTCTCTCTGTACTGACACTTACAATATGATTTGAAATTAATTGCATAAATGAGTAGGAGAGCTCATTTTTAAATTTTTTTCCATCTTGTTTATTATTGAATTAAACGACACAATCCAATTAGTAGTGTGCATTACCCTTTCTTGCAGTTTGATTAAGCAAGTAAAATATTAAGGCGGATGCTCAGCCAAATTATGTTGCATTACAAATCCTCCAAATCACAGGGCCTTTCATTCATGTGCAAAAAATATTCTACAGAAATTCTTTGAGCGGAAGGCTGAGAACAAGAATGCCTTCATCTGTCAGTAGTTTTGGATTGGCACCGTACAGACTCACCTGTCCAAAGATGTCTAGCTGGCTACAAATGTCAAAATATTCTACATTCTGTCATGTAATTATGAATATAATTTATTAGACTTCACTGGTTACTGTCTCACCATGTTATGATTAGGCTCAATATGTCCTTTGTCATCACAGTTATCCTTGTGATATATTTTCCCTCCTGTTGGATTGTCAGGACAACAAATATTTGAATAGAAATGACCTCAATTTTGAGGGAACATTTCTTTTGGCTAGAGCACTTGTTGTACATATTGAGAAATGGCAATATGTCAGGCCTGCCAAGCGGATTCCCAAAGTAGCTGAAAATGACATTGCTTACAGCCAGCACTGTCTTCACCGTATGTGTGTGCCAGTATTTTGGATGTCACTACAAATATTTTACACATCAGGTGCAGAGGATGTTTTTGTCTTACTCAGATTATATTCTCTCTTTTTTTTTTCCTCCTCCTCCCCTGGAGAGCTGTGACACAGACAAACCATGTTTTCATCGTCAATCAAACGATCACCTCACAAGGTTTCTGGAAAACACCTTTCACCATGTCCTAACACATTACTATGATGGTATGTCTGCTGGAGAATAACAGCTGTTGGAATAGTTAAAGGTCATCACTTCTTATTTTCAGGAAAACGTGGCAGGTGCCATTTATAATCCACTGACACTTTGCAGCTAGCTGGAAAGAGTAATTTCTTCAACATGAGGAGAATTAAATACTTTCTCCAGCCATCTACTGGGGTTAATAAACTGCCAGAATATATAACGTATGACCCCAATTTTCCCAATGCTTATGAAAGATGTGTGTTCTTGCAGGTCAGAGTAAATGTAAAGATGTTTACTTTCTCTTTTAACCAATCTTTAGCAAGTGTTGGGACATTCACTTGGCAAAGTGTGTGGTGTGTAATCTGGGTGAATGGCTGTGTCATATATCAAAACTCTTGGCAAGAGTCCTGGGTTCAAAACTGTTTTATAAAACCAACAGACAGAGAGCGAAATGCCTGCCTACTGCTTACAGCGCTCTTGACAAAAATAATGAATCTGTCCCTGGCACTCCAAGCAACGCTTGCTTTTAGTCATACAAGTGCTCTGCATCCTGAATGATTGATTTACGGATTAACCATTACCATATGTTAGACAAACATACCTATTTGTCTAGCAGTGTGGCATACTTGACCACTCTACAGAGACAACTTGATCAACTGGTACACATGCTTTCCACTCAACAAAAAATTGGAAGCAAAAATAGGAAAAAATCTAAATCGCAGAGCCCAACCAGCACTTTGTCAAAGTGACATTAGTAGAGATATTGAACACTCATGAAACAATGGAATAGAAGGGGAGAGCATCTATTTGCAATAATAAAGTGCAAATACAAGCAGCCGGTCCTTAATGGAACTTCTCACTGTATCGCTCATTGCTGGGGAGGCCCCAAGGCTTGGAAAGATTGAATACACCATATGTTTATGTGGAGCTTTTCTCCTTGTAAGTGGCACTGACTGCATGGTTTTGGCACTACCCTTGTACTTCCCATAATGCATCAATCCAAAAGCACATTTAGGCAGTCACTTCCCAGATACCACACACAAAAAAAGGGACTGGGTCTTTTATTTCTTTGTTAGATAACAGCTATCCATCCACTTAGTTTATCTTACATTATTCAGGCTTTACTTTGTGGTGCTGTATACGTACATAATAATACCATATACAGACGCTCAAATTCACTTGCATGATCAACAGAGGCATAAAGGTATGTCCAACCCTTTCTCCTAGAAATTGTGTTTTTCTTTGATGCCTTGATTATGCACCTTAGCAAAAACAAAATTATAGTATGACTTCAGTATAGTCTTTATACAGTATTTTCCAATGTGGTGTAATACAACGGCACTAACACTATGCGTCTTAAGTATGCGGTTAGACCAGGTTGTACAGTTGATGTTGCTCCACTTGTTCCTGGTGACTCTGCTGCCTCTGCTGTGGTGATTTAGCAGGTGGGTCCTCAGATTTGTTGTTGTAGAGCAAAGCAGCTACTTTTCTAAAAGGTAGGCATCAAGTAGTTTGTTACTTTTTGCCATCTGCAAATATATTAAATGTAAATGCATCTCTGTATTTGGGGCGACATTATGTTTTTCTGAAAAGTATTACTGCTATTTGTAGATAAATTTAATTTCTAGGAGACAGGGTTGCCATGTCATTGTTCTACAATGTCAGTGGTACTACACTCCAATGTGCTAATCCACAGTATCCCCCCTGCTACGCTCCTTGTGTGTGAACTGATTATTATTTTGTGATATCCGTATCTCATCTAACCTTGTAATGATATTCCCTTATCCTGCCTCAGCAGCCCTCCCCCAGTTACCCTGCTGCTGCCGTACGGCCATTTTTAGCCCCATAATTTCCTTGGCAGTAAGCTCCTGATGAGGTTGGTCAGGGATGAAGACTTCTATTAACTCAAATGTTGTACATGAAGGGAATTGCAGACCCATAAAGCAAGGTCTTGTCAGTCTCCCAGGTGAGCTCTAGCATGAAGAGCATAGCCTCCCTTTCCTCCCACTGGCAGATTTGCCTTAAAAGTTTCATTGCCCAGGGGGGGGGAAGGTAAAAACTTTGGGCAAGCTGCTGGATTTTCCCTTTCACCTCTCCAGCATTCATGCTGTATCTGCTGCTTGGGGAAACTGACTCCATCCAATACAATAATACAATAATTACTTTATTTGAGAATATGGGGGTCATACAGTATACTTATTTAAGACATGCTAGGGTCCCATTTTGGCATGATGCAATAGAGCAGTTTTTCTATGACAGGGTATCCGTTTTGTTCATCTTGTGCAAGAACACGAGGATGCAAATGCACACACCCGCACGTCGGTGACGCAATCCTACCAATGGTGTCACACTATTCCACTCATCTACAGGTGGCCGTAACACAGCAAGATATACAGCAATGTGCAGAGAAGAGGACTGCAAGCTAGTAAATGGATGTAAACAATGCTGGATTTAAAAAACTTTATTTAATAATCGGCTTTGCAAATGTTTTTTTTTTTTTTTTAAAGGAGGGAAATGCCCCTGACACATTTGTTAGCCCTTAACGATCCACACAAGGCATTTTGGTGAGCAACACTAAATGTGAACATAACTTTTGTTTGTGCACAAGAAACCTCGACAGGGCACTTTTAACTTTATATGGCAGGGGGTTTTTTTTGATCAAAAGAAGACCTTGTTTACTGCAAACCATTTACAGCGAACAGCATCTTGTTGCAGCAGAAAACTTTTGGATACTTCTAGACAAAAAAAAATCGAGATAAAAAATCTTGTTATTTTAAACGAAAATCAGTTAATGTTAAGAAGGGGTACTTACAAAAATCCTACCCCAGGTCACATGCAGGAGGCAAAGAAGCAAAACAACTTGACTGAGTCATTACTTTTTGTGATGGAGTGAAAACCACTCGATCCTGTTCTTGTTCTCACCTCTACAAGCTGATAAGTGCGTGCTGGACATTGCTCTCATATTGCTTGTGTTTTTTTGTTTTTTTTCCAATTATCCATTTCTTTCTATGACAGTGTTATGTAATATATTCCACCAAACTTTTCTAGCTTTTCAAAACATACACATTTCTTTAAAGCTCAAGCTGTGACATACACTCTTAATAGCTGCCATTAATTGAGTTCTGAATGTATATCATGACAAAACCCAGGGCAGGAATTAAAGGCGCACTGCATGACCACAAGGTCATGTTTAATGGGCAAAAACATCTGACAGGACTGCCTTAAAATGGAATCTCACATCAGCCGTCAATCTGGACATGAAGACAGCGGCTACTTTGGGTCAAATTCATACAGTTTATAAGTTAAATTGGAGGAAACTGATGGAGCGATTAAGTCCTGTTAGACCCATCATCGTCTTGATTAAGACTAATGCTCAAAATTCAAAATATAACTGAAAAGGCACTGACCAAAAACACATTCTGATTTTGCATACTGCATACAGTTTGTTGCCTCATTTAAATTTTTCTACTGCTTTTATTATACGGTATGTTTTTTCCCCCCTTTACTTGAAATGATCTTCCTAGGAAGACACAGAAAATCATGTTGGCAGTGGCAAAGGATTTGGATGCAGTAAAATATTCCATATATAATCCTGGACACAGCATAGTAAAATGATGTGCAGACAGCAGAAACCGGGCAGCTGATGGATACATAAAAGCATACTAGCGGTAGCGGGAAATAATCTTCATTGCTGGAAGAAGCGAGGCTGTGTTTTCAGACCACTGTATGCAGATGAATGTGTTGAAAGAAAAAAATCTGTGAGTTTAAAAAATATGATGTAATGAATTAATAAGGATTGCTTTGTGCCTGAGGGGTTGATTAGGGATTCAAATTCTTCTAACCAGGGTAGAAAATATAGACAAATCATTCGTACTGCTATAACCATATTATTACACAATTTTAGCATAATTAAATCCTTAATCTGAGTCGACAGTTGAAGTGTGTTATGTAAATTGAAACGGCCGTGCTGACAAAAATAGCCGCACACTTATTTATTTTGTCTATTTGGGTCAATATGTCATAACTGCGTGGAAGAGTATTACTATATCTTGCTATGATATTGATTTTCCATTCACTCTCTCGGGAAAGCAAAGTTTCCCTTGCTCCATTGTAGCTTCCAGTTTGACTCAACTTGAACATGTGCAGCCTAATATCCATGGATATTCCACCCACGTAAAGTATGGAATGAACTCTTATAATTTGGTTGATAACCTCCTCTGTTATGTCAGCAGTATAACATTCCCAGTGAGGTGGGATGTAGTGTAAACAACAGTGATTAAAGCGTGTTATCTATCCTGCCATTTGACACTTGTATATCTTAGGCAGGGTTAAGAAGACACAAGCTGTCAGGCAATAAATCTTAGTTATTTCCCAAGGTTTAACCATGTTTACATTTGGAGCGCTGCCTTCAGTTGTGTGGAGAGCAATATCTCAGCCCGTCACATCAGTGTTTGGAGCTATGTCAGTAACGTTTTTGTCAAAAGGGAATCTTTTAAATCCAGATATTCAGTAGCAATGTTGCAACTATCAGCTAAAGCCAAAACAATCATTGATTCCTAAGTATTGTAAAGCTGTATCCAAGCCACAAATCTGCACAGTAAACGATGATAAAGGACTTAAGCAATAAATTATGTTTGGCTAAGCATGTAAATTAAAGGCGAACGATTATTGATTCATGAGAATTGCAGACGTTGGGCAGAAATCGGACATATTAAGCCCAATTTTAACTTTATTGGAGTTGTGTTATAAAATGTAAAGCATTTGTTAAAATCTAAAAAAGAAAAATCCATATATATTACAAGTCCTGTTTTAGGCAAGTTGTATAAGCAAATAAATAATTAACATCCAAAGTAAACATTTTACAGAGTCAAGCTCTGAAGTTTGTGTGTATTTGTGTCATATACTGTATATAAATATGGACGACATGTCTCCACTTCCTCCCACTGTACAAAAGTGAAGCCAAAATATCCCAGATACAGGTGCTGGCTGCCATCTTATAATTTTGGAGCCAGAGTCTGTGTAATAGTTATCGGGCAGTGGAGCCAGTTGTATCAAAGTCCCGCCCATACACCTGCCCAAACAATCGAGTGTCAATTGCAGCTGTCAATCATGACGTTTCATCCAGTTTTTATAGCATTAAATAAGTAATAAAAAATTACAGCGTGATAAGAATTACCTAAAATGACAGATACCAGCTTTGTGAAAAATGTATTTGACGTGTCCTTTGATTTTTTAGTTTGGTCCATGTCCCATCTGCTAACACGGAGGGGGCAGGATTAATGGCCTGTACTGCTGCAAGCCACCAGGGGCAATCAAAATGTTTTGGCTTCACTTATACAGTTTATGTATCAACCCCTTATTTCTGCCTACTGTATGTGCATTGAAAATAGATAAGTAGAGCACAAGTGCAAACTGATTTAACTGGTCATTCAACATAAAAAAGTTAAAACCAAACCAACAGTACACCTTTGAATGTAAATCATGAAACTTGATAGAAATTGTTGTACCATCATTGATAAATATTTTTTTGACAAATTATAGAAGGTTTTACATTACACATTTAGATCCATTCTACAGAGGATTCTGCCATCTACATGTGGAATGTATTCCATACCAGAACACAATAGGCTGTACCTACAAGGTGTCTGCCTTCTCTGCTTTAATGAGAGTCGGGGTAATGGGCTGTTTAATCTGGCCTCAGAGCTGGGATGAATATTATGATTAAGAATATGACAGCGCCACTTCCACACCTTGAGAAAGTGATGATTCTACACGTGTTGGTTGTCGCCTTGCGTTAAATGGTTGTTTCATCACTGTCAGCGACAGATAAGGCGATCATCCTCCAACCATACGGAGCTGCTGCAGAGGAGCCTCGTCACAACAGACTAACGTGACAAGAGGAGGAAGCATTCATTGGTGTGCATTATTCTGTAAAGAATATCAATCCAGCTATATGTGTTTATACAGGAGATACTGTATCATCCTCAACAACAAGTGTCCCCCAAAAAGCTGGCTCAATTTGGTCTTACAAAAATGCCTCCGACAAGAAAATGGCCCATTTACTTCCAGATCCCAAGCTGGAAGTGTAACACTTGCTGTAATTCATCACCTGTTTCAAGGGAGGTGCATTGCTGCCAGCCATTAGGACCACTGAGGGTTTAACCAAAGCCCAACAATGAGTTGTAGTCATAAACTACTTGAGTGTAATCATTCGGATCTGTATGAGCAGGTTGTGCACTCCATGATGGAGAACCCAGACTTCGCTCAACCTCTGAGCTGGCCAGCCTTGGATCATTTGGACGTCATGCTGTTGAAGTGCAATATAAATATAAATTGTTCTGCTCTCACTGGGACCAAATCCATAACTATGACCTGGGAGGTTTTGATCTTGGGCTAACATATGACCAAGGCAAGTTTTGTTTGCTAAAGGTAAAAAGGGCAAACTATAAAGAAACGTGACCCCTATGGATTAAACAAGTACAATGGTGCTTTTGAGAAGCTTCAGTGGAGGGAGGGAGGAGAGTTTGTGGATGTACAACACAGTTGAAGTTGGCTGATATTTGTTTGACTGTTGTGGTTATTTGCTGTACTGTACTAAACACTGGATTTAACTTGTACTTGAGGAACTGTTGGGCCTAAAGATCCATGCAGTAATTTCCCCACAGAGATGTGGTTTTATGAGACCCTAATCTTAAGAACAACAAACAAAATATATATGAAGAGCTTAGCGTTTAAGGTTTGGTTGTCTGGTGGTGCTAGAGAGAGTAGTCCCCCCCTCCACAGTGATAAGATTCTATTAGGTTGATCAATTTTATAATTTTTCTAAATTCAGCTGTCAGAATTAATAATTCTAGCAAGCCTCCAATTAGAAGCTATAAAACAAAATTAGTTTTTGGTTAACATGACATTTCATTATCTTTAAATATACATTGGTTTGATTTTTTTTCTCCATTTTTGTATACGTTTTCCATAATATACTTTATTTTGATAAAGTAAAAACATTGATTTCATGAAATTATTATGTTCATTTAATTTGTAAGTGGAATTATCGCAACTATTATAATAATTTTTCTTCCATTGCAGCTTGAATAAGAGTGTTGCTTATCCAAATTCACTGAAGGGGGTCGAAAACACCCAGGCCAGGGAGTTGTAGTGTAAACAAGACCCTTTTGTTCAGGAGACTGAACTCCCAGTGAACGTTGACATGATGATGGAGGGAGTCCGGATGGGACCTTGTTAGCGGGCCACAGCACCATCCTCCAGAGCAATGCCACAGCGGATGAGGGTGCCACTGATCTGTCCGTTAACATAGAAAAAATGAGAGAGGGGTAAGCTAAGGACTGTAAAACAGGGTCAATGGGGACTCCCTGTGTCTAATCCCACATCAAGAGACAAGAGAAGACACACAAGACTGGCTTTTAGACAGAACACATTCACAGAGCAAGCAGTGAATGGAGCTCTGTCAATTTGCCAAAGTAGCTTGGCTGATTAACATTTGAACTGTGGCACATCAAGAGCCCCCTGTGGATGAATGGTCATTCTATCAGCCTCATTTGGGGAAACTTATTCAAGGACGCCAAGCACAAATTGCCCAAACCCAACTGTCAAGCATGGGTAGAGAATGATAATGGCAACCCAAAGTAAACAGTCGCGTCTCGTAGATCGCTCAAATCCTCCAGTAAACAAAATTCAGAGCCAAGATAAGCAATGAGCTTCTTAAACTGATGGAGTGTGTCATAATAATAACCTGTGTAGCACCATGGTAAATCATTTGAATGTGGTCGACTCCTCGGAAGTAAATAACATCATGGGACAGGCAGCTCAGTAGCCATTCGACCAGCTAGTAAGACATGAACATACGTTTTTATAGCATCAACTATTCTTTAACATAAACACAAAAACTCAAGCTCAACTATGTTGTTTTTTTCATAGACATTAATAATTAAAAGTGTAAATCTCTATGGAATAACTGACTTTCTAAATGCATTTACACAGGGTATATACAGAAATCCTGGAGGTAAATTCAATACCTTTTAATACCATTTTTAATACCTTCTCAATATTTTTTAAAACCAACACGCCATTGAGTTGCAGGTTTATATGGTTTTCTAACCATTAAACAGAGTTTGAGATTTATAAAACTACACCCTCTAGGCCAATAGAATAATGCAGATAGGGAAAGTCAACAGAATAGATTGAGACTCACTGACTTTGGAAACATCTTGCAATCCTAACTCATCCTTGCATTTATTTCACCTTTAGAACATTATAAGCCCATTGACAGCAACGTTATTGTTCATATTTTGGCACAATCAATGTTTCTGACCGTAGTAGTAGTGGTCATAGTGACTGAAAGTGTGATGTGAAATGCTAAAAAGAACCTACACGCTGTTTTCAGGTAATGTTACTTTTTGACACCCCCACCCCTGCTGCTGAAAACAATTCTAGAGGAAACCCTGTCAACCATCACAGCATCTACATCGAGAGCTAGGAGTACATAGTATATTTTTTCAGAACTTGTTCAAATAAATTAAGAGAATGCACAAAACCACCTTGCACACTGAGACCGCTAACACATGTCCTTAAAGGGAAATTTCACCGCTGGAAAGCTGAATATATCTTTAAATTGGGTCACTTATGTAGTAGAAATGTGAAAAGAAAATTGAAATTGGTGCCTTCTAGGCCGAGATAAGCCAGAAAATGTGTTTTTGGCTCATATGGATGAAAGACACCAAATCCCAGAATGCACTTGCTTTGCTGCTGTATGAGGCCACTCCCAAGCCACGCCTACCCTTTACAGACAGACAGTGAGACGATCAACTCAACAAGTGTGTTTTATTGTCATTTCAACCATATACACGAAAAAACGTTTCACCGTGGCGGTGGCAGTGGTGTTACACATTTAAAACATATACTTTTTTGCCACAGCTGATACATTATCCGGACTTCTTTCAGCGGATTGATAGCTCCAGAGTGAACAGAACTGTGTCCATGGCAACGCTCTGCTATGCATGGCAACGGTGTGTTATCCTTGGCAGCGGTCTGTTGTCAAGAAATAACAGACCGCATTCTACATTAGAATTCAACCAAGCCATGTAATAAAAGAAGGCTAACTCATAGCTACTAGCATTAGCTCTTGGTGGGCTGTGGTATAAACATTGAGTATAAACACAGCCGTACATTTGTGTGGGATGTAGCTAGAATTGTCGGCATTTTACAGTCACAAACTCCACCAGCAGTTAGCAGTTAGTTGGATACAAATCACCCCATTTCTGCAACAGGCAGTCCGGGGTAACACAGCCCACCTCCACTAGTAGTCTTACCCGGTGACAGCAGGCTGGATTGTCCACAGCAATATTTCCACAACAACAAAAACACAGCAGTCTCTGAACTTGCGTTGGAAGTTTCGTTGAAGTTGGATGTAGTCCAGTTTGTTTAATGAGCGGACACTTGCAAGCACGATTGGTGAACAGATGGCTGGCTAGCGTTAGCTTTCCACCGGCACACTCGTTCAACGCTCCCCACTGATGAGGTCACTTTACCGGACATAGGAATCGAGCACCACCGCTGGTCTCCGTGCAAGCAAAGCTTGCGTAGTGTGTCGAGTATTGCGTCCGTAATAAAGTGTCCTGCATATTCTCTGATGTGTTCCAATGTATCCCGTTGGTACACGTGTGTGGTAGTTTGAATGCACATAATTGTTGTTCTAAAATTTCCAAGACTGTATGGCTGCAGCCTGGAGCGTCCCATATCATGCCGTCCCATCTACTTTTCAAAATAAAAGCTTGCGTCACAAAATTTCCGTCGGGAAGAACAATTTCTGCTCCTGCTGAGAAGCTAAGCAAGGATTCAAGATGGCTGACACTCGTTTTTTTCCTCGGCAATCTCCGGAAAAAGCCGACAGTCCAACCCCCTTTGGGCTATGCGGAAGTGGCTCCTAATACACAATGAATACAGGCTGTAGTCTTTTGCCTCTGGGCAAAAAAAAGCCTCAGATGACGCAAAAAATCGTCATTTTCGTCATCTGAGGTTTTTTTTCCCCCTCAATACAGAGATCTCCCCTCTCAGGGGGACATGAGGGAGGGAAGAATGGTCATTCAAAAATACTACCAGGTTTCTACTGATACAAAGCTTAATGCTAATCGGTGAAGTTTCCCTTTAATCAATCTGAATAACCTATCCATTTCTGTCCCTATACAATATTTTCTTACCAGCTGAGATGCCACCTGTCAACTGCATGCCCTGGAGGAATGTTTGCACTATACTCTTCATCTGTGTGATGCACCACTCAGGATCTCTGTTCATCTTTGTGGGATACAAACAACTTTTAAACAAAGAAGAGCTACTGCTGGCTAACAGCGGTTTTTGGAATCGGCTTTGGCCACGACCAAGACTTGGAGTTCAGCTTTTCTTTGAGAAAAAAGAGAACGGCATTGAAGTAATTCCTCAAAAAGGAAGATGTGTTCGGACTTTTGCCGACCGGATACGGCAAAAGTTTAACCTATCAACTAGCTCGCTATCTTTTTCGTTGCTCTGCTTGGTTGTAGCGTGCAGAGAGAATTTGAAAGACAACCGTTTATCCCGCCCCTCGGATTGAGCCCTGCCAATGGTGTGTTCCCAGACCTAACATCTTGATGTGTGCTTGTCAGGCTAAGATAGGCTATCACCAGATGCAGGATACGATATAGTATCACACAAACTTTACAAGATCAACTTAAATAGACATAATAAAACAAATTGACAACTCATAGTTTTCAAAAAGAAATATTAAAAAATGAATACCTCGTAAAATGGCGATTAATACTTTTTTATGGCCTTACTTTTTACTAATTTGATTTACTACCTTTTAATACTTTTTAAAACCCCGCGGACACACTGTTACAACATGGTTCCAACTACTGATACAAAAAGCAGCAAGTCCACCAAATGTGTCAGTTGCCACATTTGAAGAGACGCAGCAGTGTCTTGCCAGTACCTAGTCCTTTTTCTTTGGCTTTTTCTGCCATCTGCAGACGCCTCATCAACAATTTATGGACTTTACACACACACACACACACACACACACACACACACACACACACACACACACACACACACACACACACACACACACAAACTTCTACGTGAGAAGCCAGTTTCACAAAAGCTACAATTCTCCAAACAAGATACATTCAAATTAAGAAATACTATCACCTCAAGTACATACAAGAAAACAAAATAGTATTCTTAAAGGCTCTTAAAGGCTACATGTGCAAACTTACTAGGTAATATTTTAATTTCCTTAGGATATCCTTGATATCTTCTCCCCATATTTATTACTGCAAACCTTTGGGTAGGCATTACACTTACAGTACCTAGTAAAGATGCTACTGTAAATGGCTATGAGAGCATGCAGCTAGTTTGGCTCTGCCTGCATCCATGTGCCACTGTTTGCTGAAACTATGATTATAACTTGTAAATCAAAGGAGTGAACAGTATAGCATAACTGGATTGATCATTTTTTATTATGCTGAAAAAAGTTTATGTGCTAACATAAATTAATTCATAGGGGTATTCAGTTTTACAAGATAATAGCACTACAACACACAGATTTTCTCTCCTTTTAGAAGTAAATTGCTGCTATAAGAGATACAGAACCATCACACTTCCAAGTCCTCAGTGGTACAGCAGTGCTTTTGGCACAGAAAATAGTCACGGTTAGTGATTGCTCTCCCATATTTGTTTTTTCCCAATACTTTTCTCTCTTCAGTTAAAAATCAGCATGATCATGTTTGATAGACGTGTTTACCCAAGCTCTGGATGGAATTCATTAGCCATAATTAAGCGTTTACTTGATCAGGAGGGTAAAAAAAAGGATTATGTGAAGTCAGATTAAAGGGAGCGGAGTGAAACCAACGAAGAGATTATCAAGCACTGCCAGGCAAGCAGGCTGCCTTTGGAGTTGAGCTCTCTGATCGCTATCTCGTTAGTGCTTTATTCGTCAAGCGCAAGCTAATGCCTAAAACAAGCTTGAATTTATCCAGATTCTTCTGCAGGAGCATTACTCTAGAGATGTGTTATTAACCGATTGGTGCAGTCACAGATGAGGTTAAAAAGAATGAAGAAACCAGTGAAAGAATTGTGTGAATTTTGTAAATGATGAGCTACATTTTAAGATGAAGTATCATTATTTCAAAAAGAGATGGGGAGCAGTTTATTTTAAAATGTTACATACTTATATTTGATTTTTGTTGTTGTTGCTGTGTGTCAATATAAATAAATAACAATCATGACTATTAAAAGGCAGCATTACTAGTTCTTTTGGCCATTTAGGCCCAGTGGATCAAGCTGTAAACACAACATTGACATATTATTAAAAGTTGATATGTCATACTAAATGATTATTTGCACATTCACGAGGCAACATTAGCATTAATTTGGAGTTGTGTTTCTGGGAACCAGGTGAATGTAAGTCCAAAATCTTTTTCAATACCTTTGTTTTGGTCTCCCCCAACTCCTGAGCAAAATATATGGCTTTATAGCTGGTAAATGATCAACTACATACACCAGCTATTCACTACTGTTTGGTCCTCGGTAAATAGTGTAAAGTGGGCTTTTCAGAGGTTATTGCTGAAAACATCTGTCTCCAGGTTGATGAGAGCAGTGAGAGTGAACTAAACCAGTGGGGGATACAACCAAAACAACTGAGAGACACTAAAAAGCTGGGGGAAATACAGCTTTGGGTTATAATTCTCTATGGGGTTGTCGCTATTAGGGTTGGGTACCAAACCCTGTACTTTTACCGGTACCGACCGAATCATGTCGGTATTACTGAGTATTGGGTACCTGAGAGCGCGTAAGCGCAAGCTTATCTGTCCTCTCTGCATGTTGACAGAGAGCGGAGCTCCGACACACACACACACCCACACACGCAGAGGTGCGGACGGAGCAAACTACGTGGGCTCTGCAGTTTTGTTGAAGTCACAGAGAGTCATGGCAATGCCGATAAAGTGGTTTCAAGTGTGGTTACAGTTTTTCAAAACTTCACGCAGTCACCATTCACTGTGATATGATATTAAGGCCGAGCCGAAGGCGGTCGCTGTGCTGTTGACGTTACACTTCCTGTGAGACAAGCAGACAAAACAGTGGATCCTATGCCCTGGGGACTGACTGACAGGCTGAGGTTGTAAGGCAAAGCATCTTTATTTCTACAGCACCTTTCAGCAACAAGGCAATTCAAAGTGCTTTACATGAAACATTAAAGAGCAATTAAAAACGGTCATGATGAAAATAAAACGGGCTAAAAAAGAATAATGTACAAATACAAGAATAAAAGTTGAATAATTATTCAATGTAACAGGTTGTAGGGACGGGTTTGGGAGGAGAGAGTGAGGGGTTTTATTTGTATTTAATTTCTGTCAGTGTAAAATATTCTAAATAAATAACAATGTTTTTTTGTAATTACAGAGGGAAAGTACCAAAAAAAGTACCGTTGGGTACCGGGAACCGAATTTCAGGTACTGGTATCGATACCCAACCCCACTATAAACAACTCCTTAAATATAACATATAGTCATTTCATCCATAGTTAATTCAAAAATATTGATTAAAGCTAGATAAGTTTGGAAATCAGAGTTGGATATGAAAACTGAAAAAAAGAAATTGTGCATCTAAGTCAAATTCACGCTGTTTTAAAAAAAACAACATTAAAAACCGCAGGCAAACACACACTGCTGCAAACCTACAGTATAACAGACATGAGGAGCTTCTGGCGGTTGTAAATACAAATCCAAATTCAATCCAATGCTACTATTGTAAGTGGGGGAAAAAAAAGTATATTTTGTGCTTTGAAGGAACTGACCCCTTAAATATCACTTTAATGTCTCTGGTATTAAAGGATTCTGTTTCTTTTGGGTGCTTGCCTAATGGATAAGACGTAGTTGTCAGCAGATGAGTAATTCTTCTCACGTCGCCTTTGTACATCCCATCCCTCCAATTATTTTCTTACCACTGATCTTGGTCAGAGGATTTTATATAGGAGATCAGTAATCTAAAAGGACACTGGCATGCCTCCCCACACACGAGTCTATGTGCAGTGATTAATATTAAAGTGTGATTTAGGCCTAGCATTACTGACCTGTTGATTTGAGGGCTGCAAAGTACAGCCTGTCAGATCGCTGCTGGAACAGTGAGAGGAACCTGTAATGAGGCCTGTGAGAGATGCCAAGTGGTTGGAAACAGAAGCATACCTACTGCTGGCTGAGACACACTGCAGCCTGGTGAGCCAGTTTTAAGGATTAATGCATTTTTAAAGGGAAAAAAAGATGACGGATTTAAAACTGTATTGGATGCTAGATGTTAAACTTTGACTCCAGCATTTCTTAAACACAGATGTTTCTATTAGATTTAAAAAAAAATTAAAAATTAAAAATGAATGTCTGTGTGCCTCTCTTTCAGACCAAGAATCATTTAGTAGAGTCAGGTTATGCTTTAAAACTTCGATAGATATTAAATTATGGCATGACAATTTTTTTCAAATAGCGCCCTAACGAGCACAAATTAGAGAAAATACTAACTATTTTAAAAAGAATATGTCATGGTCCTGAATGTATTAAAACATGCACAAGAGTGCTGATTCAACTTGGTCATTTTGGAGGCTGTAGATTTTTTTTTATTGTGTTACACTTCTAATATTTAGTCTATGCTAACTGATAAAAATAGGATGGACAAAACATTGACAGAAATGCCTCTCTAGTATAACACAATATTAACACAGATATTTTTTCCAGAATGAATGATTCCTTTGGGAATCTATTCCGTTTACAGCATCGATAACATTGAAACCATAACTCTGCTAAGTCATCAAGAGGGTAGAATAATTCTATTGGGGGATGCTGGCACAATATGTACAAGCCTGTGAAATCTTTAATTCAGTCACAGCATTCATAAAGCTCTGATGTTACATGTCAGGAGTTATTATTATTAATCATCTTCTTTTTTATCTTATTTATTATTTCTAGTATGTTTCTTGTATTTTTGGTATGTGTGTTGTGTCCTTGGTAACTTGCTACTTGTAACAGCAATTTCCCAATTTGGGATAATAAAGTCCATCTATCTATTAAAAATATAACCATTATGGTGCCACATTGAGAAAAAGTTGTAGCTTTCTCCATTGTTGCTAATGACCAAAGCCAGAAAGAACATTTGCATTAGCTCCGACCTTTTAATATCATAAGACATAAGAGTTAAGTTTGTTGTTTACTCTCACAGATTATAAACAGCTGCCACACAGTGATGATACTCTTGTGCAAGTTGTGTTTATTTTGTTTCCATATGGAATAATGGCAGAGCCATTTGCAGAGCTTTTACTATAGGATAATTACCATGTGGTTGTGTTATTATGAGGAACCAAACAGGCTGTAAGTGTGAACAAAAAGGCAAACAAAGACATGTCCTATCATTTGTTTCATGGCAGAGAAAATAACTTTTGCTCTGCACATCAACAGGATTAGGCATAATGTTAATTATAGTTGAAACAATTCAGACTTAGTTTTTACCTGAAATCATCTTTATGCGTCATGACACATTTGGTAAATCACTGCTATAGGGCTTTGAGAAAACTTAAATGGTTGAGTGGCAGTAGTGAATATTAAAATTGCTATATGCTTCAGAGACCAGTAACAGGGCTCTGTAATTTCAAAAGAAGGGTTTTAACAACTCACTGTAGCTGTTAATTTTTCTGGTTGCCGTCCAACTAGCCAGTCAAAAATAGTCAATCTCCGAATGCAACGTAACAGGGACAAGAGTAAAGATGGAAAGCTTCCATATAAATGCAAGGATAATTTGTTGTTTTGTCGTTAGTGAAAAACAATATTGACCTTGTAGTTGAAAAAGGAGCCTCATATAAGAATGACATTTCCTCCTATGGAGTCCGTTCATTCGCATTCGGAGATCGACACTTTTTGACTGACAAGATGGCAGATAGTGTAAACAACAACTGCTAAAGTGAGTTGTTAAAACCTTTTTAGTAAACTCTGTGTACACAAAGAATGTTCTCAATGCTCGAGTTCATGTGTAGAGCTCCTGGTGATACTTCGAGCAAAGTTGTTGTGTCGAGCCTTCTTAGTGTTTTAAAAATAGCGATTTTGATGCTATCATTTTAGTGCCCCTAGCTCTCCCGTTCAAAAGGCCATTTGACCAAAGACGACAATACAGTACATCTTAAAAGTGGCGTTTCCGTCCTAATTATGCTTTTAAACGAAAGTTTGACTCGGGTGCGTTCACAAAAAAACCCTAGGTTGCATTTTGGCGAGAGTTACGCTTTAAACTTCAAATAGAAACAGCCATTCTCTCACCTATTTCCTCTCTAAAGATTTAGCAGCAGGATTTATATATTGGGTCATTCAGCCAACACAAAAAGTGGGACAAAAAGCTTTTGTATGCACATCTAGGGTTTTCTTTTTGTGTTACCATTTGTATCAAATATTACATTGAATTTGTTGAGTACAATGGATCAATAATTTTATATTTCTCACATGGTAATAATTGCTCAAGTATAATCTCTGTAGCTAATGCTACTGTTGGAATTTTAACCTAAATTAAACAGTCAACTCCTAATTTGCCAACATCATTTTAACTCAAGGTTCACTTGTTTTTTTCTGGAGCTTACAGCAGCAAACTAAGGTCTTAATGCGTGAATGGAGTTTACTATGTTGTAATGTATTTATCATTGCTCAACCAAAACTAACCAAAAAATGGACATCTGAAGGGAAGATCAAGAAAGCCATTTACATCAGATTATAAGGTGCATCCCTAAACACATATTTGACCACCTCTTATCACTGTGAAAGGAGTACCATTCCTTAGGTCATGTGATGAGACCTGAGCACGGTCCATTCTCTGAAAGAGAGTGGAAGTGAGATACAGCCAAAGGCCCTGGAAAAAGCTAGCGAGTTAGAATATTTGATCACACATGTTTTCTCAAGGTCAAGTATGAAATGCTTTGTGCAATAATGTACTGACTAAGGCTAGACACATCCTAAACCACTCTCTGTTCTGGACACACAAATTAATATGAACCTTCTCTGTTTAAAATAGCAAACCAGCATATCTCGTATTCATACATATGAGAGGGGGAGACTTTAGAGAAGAGAGGAAAGAGTGAAGGGGGAGAAATTCATCCATGCAAAACAAGATGCAGCTGCACCTAATTAATCTGTCGATATATCAGTGTTTTTGAAGATGCTGTGAGATCAACCAGTGAACTGTCCAGTGACCAAGTTGCCAAGTTCTGCCCGGTAAGGCAACGCGTTTGCATGGACCATTGGCTTTATGCACCGAAGGGAACCTGTGAATCTGTCCATACTGTTGCCTAATTTATACTGTTTCAATTCAGAACCAAAAATGTAACCCTGCAGACATCAGCACTCATTTCCCAAACGTGTTCACTTTTGCACAATGAAATGTTTGCATGCATGCACAAATATTGTAAGCAAACTACACGAGGCTATAACAAGTTCCACTGTGTGGCAAGAAAATAAATCAGCTTGTACTTGAATATCTGCACATCAGAGCAAAGCCCTTTGGTTATTGTAATTACAAAGTGCAATAAATCAAAATAGAAACTGGATATGTTTGCTGTGGCTTTTCTCTCTCCCAGCTGAATTGTTTTCAGAAGATCCTGCTGCTGATGCAGCTTTTCTTGAGACAACAAGCCCTGGAGGATTGCGCATGTCTCAGCAAATATGAGAAATTGACATCAGGGGTAATGAAGTGACTGAAATAGGAGAACATGCTGCCATTTGATGTTGTGATAATGTATTTCTTCCTGGGGATCGGATTTTAGTGCAGTGATTACCATGCTTTTGATTACCTTATGACATAAGTATTTAGCTCCTCAACAGATGTTTCTACCTCGATGGACACAAAGCACTGCATATTCACTGTGCGGTATAGTTTAACAGTCTCTATAAGTTGCCAGTGTGCAACGACACACTATGAAGATAAAATCAGGACAGTGTATTCTGCAGGGTGAACCACAGTGACTTTATTAGGGGTGTGATGACTAATAGGCCTTAATGTGACATACAGCTTGTCATCTTTACTAGCAGAGGAAAAGTGACAGATGTAAACCAGCCCTCTAAAAAAAAACAAAGCGTTGGGTTTCCCAATATACTATTTGCAATAAAACTACCAGAAGATTGACATCCTATTCCGATGAGCATTTAAAAACGTCAGTCCCATTTTGCTTGCCACACAGAAAAGGAGCAGTTACACCCCACTAAAAAGTAAATAAAAAAATGCCTCTCTTGCAGTTTTGAGTCCGATTTTTCAGTCAGCTGGGCTGTCATTGACAACCTACAAAAGAATGCAGAATTCTTTTTAGCATTGTTGGCTAGGTAAAAGTATTCTTTCAGGAGGAAAATGTACAAAAATTCCAAATAGGATCCCATGTTGTTACAGCCAGCGAAGCCAGATTATGCAGCATTAAATCTGAATTGCTGTAGGGATACATGTCATATTAGGTTAGGTCGTAAAGGAAATGCATGGCTCGAGGTTTCCACGCTTTCATGCATACTTTGTACGTGTGGCTGTGGCAGAAGCAGTAGGGTAGAACTCAGGAGAGCATGCTGCCCTTCCAACTGCCCTTTAGGCCAGCAGGCTGTCACTATCACTCTGTAACAAAATTCAACTCTCCACTTTGATTTGTTTGTATTTCAGAGATGCACAAAAGTCCTTGCAATCAGTCATTATTCCACACTGTATGGAGTGATGTGAAAAAATTCAAAAATTGCCTATAGACAGTGTTGGGTAATTAGTCATTAAATATTACTCAATAAAAGTAATTAATTGCATTACTTCTTACTCAGTCGAGCTCACAACTAAAAAACCCACGCACCAATATCTCACATATTCTGTATTTAATAGCCTACGTGTGAAGTCTACATTTTGGAGGTGTTAACTTTCCATCAACAGCTAGCTTAAAAGGGCCCTTAAAGGAGCTCTTTTTTAAACAAACAAAAGTCATGTTAACATTCAGTGTTATGTCTGCAAAGCATCTTTTTAAAATGTTTTTAATCCTGCATTGTTTACATTTGTGTTTGCTAGCTAGCAGTCTTCTCCGTTAGCTGTGTTACCATTAGCATATTTTTATTTATTTCATTAGAGAATGAATGCAAGCCTATTGCACCAACTTCTGACCAAACTATGTTGTAGTCTACTTCATTCACTCCAAAAAAGTAGCCCCACACTTCCAGCCCCTGGGACATGAAGTACAAGAAGTACTGGACTAGTTATCAACTGAACGGTGAGAGACCAAAGTGAATCAAACTCCCAGAAAGACAGCGAACAAGCCAATCCCCAAAATGTTAAAGTAACATTGAATTAGTAAATGAAATGTAATTACTGAACTGTACAAATTGCTGTGGTTTCCACGGCAATCCAACAAGGACAATGACTTCCTGATTTTAAACAAGCAATTGACAATTAGTTTGGCCATTCCTTTTGTTGAAGCTTTTCGTGTCTTGGATGATTGGTTCAGTCAAGAAAGTGTGAACTTGTCATGATCAAGATAGTTCTCTGGTTTCCATGGCTACCAAGATATTCATATGTAGCGGAGCAGAATTGTCGCTCTCAATTACAAAACGGCTGATTAGTATCAAGGTACTTGTGCAGAAGGAAGTACTAGAGGCTTTCAGATCCGCAGGCAGCTGTGCGACTGAGGGGCAATCAAAGTGTGTGATTGCCGTCATTTCATAAGAACTCTGTTTGTTTTACAAATTAGCTAAAACTTACTTGGAGGTCAGAAATTCTCAGATTTTCAAGTGAGAAGTAAAACTTTGCCGCACTTTTATTTCTTTACATGTTACGTGTAATTGAATCATTCCTAAAGTCATTTAACACATTTCTTGTTTTGAATTATCCATTTATCATAATTTGAATTCATATCTAAAACTATTTTATCTTAAAATACTAAGGTGTCCTTACTGCACCTGATTTAAAAATCACATTGCTGCACACTGTGAAATGGACAACCTCATGGGATCCCAGAGCTAATGAGAAAGATATAAGAGGAGAAAAATGCTCTGAAGTTTTTTGTTGTTTTTTGCAGGCACCGTGCAACCAAAGAGAAGGATCCTCTATTTATCTCTGTCGCCTTGCCTGGGTCAGGCAGAGGACACAATCAGGCTAATAACAAATTTAGCCTTGATCAAATTACTTCTGCCTTGGTGGTTAATGATACTGCAAAGTTTGGAGCCCCCTGGAGCCAAGAATGCACATTTATCGGATGTCCGTAGTGCAGTTGAAGTTAAATTAACTTTGAAATCACAGACTACTAATGCTTATGGGTCTGTACTCCTTTAGGCTTCCTCAACAGTTACCCCTCACAACACAGTTATCACTGCACCTTAGCGGGAGCGAATGACTTTGACATCTGCACTGTCAGCATACTTCCACTGCCATTTCTACTTACCTTGAAAGAAAATTGATGGGTAGACATTAGGAGGGCGGTGGTAAACAATGTTCTATGTTTAACCTAAGCTCT